>NW_010245678.1:0-87689 GCF_000690775.1 Eurypyga helias
TTATATTTTATAATTTTATAAGGTTTTATTATATGACTTCAACAGAAAATTACAAAATGAGAATCCATTTTATATCAAAATGCAAAGGTCTTTATTTTCAAAATATCAAAACAAATTCTTTGATGTTTGGAGTCCTTTTGGCAGATCTGTTTTTTATTTTGGAGAATTGTTAAAACTGAACATTTACCTAACACATCTTTTGTTTTGTTAAATAAATACTTTTTATAAGAAAATATATTGTTCAATCAAACATTTTGCAACTGACATTCACTGTGTGAACAAAACATTTTTACAAAACAATCCATAATTTTATTCTATATTTGACATTTTGAGTTAACAACCATGTCAGCTCACTTCCTCATGAAATATTAGAAGATGCAGATTTTAATACTCTCTTCAGACTTATGTTTTCTTGCAAGTCCAGTGTATGCATGTAGCTGAATGCTAAAAGTTCACAACATCCATCTCTTTACTCTCTGTAGTTTTCCCCAAATCTTTCTATGACATAATGTAGCTTTAAAGACATAATCTTATCTGATAAAAAGTGTTTACCTCCATAGATCTTCTTAAACATAATAGAAATTCCCTTTGCCTAGAAGAAACACTGGACAAATCACATACAGCAAGTATTTTGGTAAACTTAAATGTTTAGTTTTGCTCCCATTACCTCTCAATGACTGTCTGTCAGTATTTGTTACCATGTTTCTATTTCTGGATAATGGCAAGATGCTAATAAGTACAAATATTAACACTGGATCTTGGTATACCTGAAGTATATTCAAACAGTATTTTGAATTATATACCTAAGATATTATATCATATTACCTTCTAAACTTCTGACTGTTGAACACTCATGATGCCCTAAAATTGAACTTTGTTTCATTATTACGTCCTATGTAAATGTGAGCATTATAAAAATGCTAGAACAAGGAAATACAATATTAAAAGTCCCCCTCCTCCTTTAAAGAAGTGGACAATCTCATTTGTTGAATACTTACCTTGAAACGCCATGTGCCCTTGCCTTTGTAAAATAAGAAATAATCAAACTTGAGTCTATTTTTCTATAATCCACATTATTCTTTTAACCTGAAGTTTTAAAATATCCATTAGAGTATCAGTATTATGATTTAGTACTTGCAGTATTATTGACTTTTCCAACAGCAACAACAAAACACAGCATATCATCCTAATGACATTCTGAAGAAACCAATTAGGAAATTAGGACAGCATGTTAATCTACTCTAACACTGAAGCAGGACATACTTATCAATCCTTATCAGCTTGGGTTCTGTCTAACAAGAGCAAATATTTATCTATATCACACTGGGTAGTAATTCCAAATAGGACATCAACATATGTAACTCATTATTCTCACAATTGATTTATAATAATCTGAGATATAGGGTTTGGGTTTCTTTTTTGACAATTTCAGTGTCTTGTTCTCTTTCTGATGACTATGAAGAAAGGGCATACTAGAATTGACTGTACTAAGATACTTGAAAAAAATTGTCCTGAAGTAAAATCTCCACTTCTTGTCGTAAAACCCCCAATGGATAATATATGTGACATGCCATGTACTATGTTGATAACCAACACAGAAAAAAACGTACAAACGAATATGCCACTTCTGATATTGGGATGTGAACTAAAAAAATTAAGGCAAAAGGTGGTCAGAAAGAGCACAAATAAGCTTATCAATAACAATTTTTTTAGTATAAGATTCATGAAATAAGGATGAAGTCTATTTATACGACAAACCAATGAAGACGACATATTCCTTTACCTTGTAAGAATTAGTTTAGGGGTTATTGGCACTGTGGTGGGTTTTTTTGGTTGTTGGTTTTTTTTTCTGTGAGTGGTTGGGTTTGGTTTCTTTTTTGAGTACAAATGATCCATTAGGTTTTACTTAATTTACGTAGCATACAAAATGCTGAAGAGTAGAGGGAACTGGTATAAAAAGAAACAATATGAAGCAAACAGGCAGTTTTTTTCTGAAATGCCTCTGATTAAATGGATTATGCTTTTATATTCATTAATTTTCCACAGACTAAAATAAATATGTATAGATTTCATGGATTTCCAACAGTGTACAGAAAGTCTCCATAAAGGTTAGATCAGGAAGAAAATGTGCTAGAATTCCTCTTATACAATTGTAGGAACCACTTAATAGAGATTTATCACTGTTTAACAGATAAGCATGAGAGGAATGAATGAAGTCTTGACCCAACCATCTTCCCATATGCTCATATGGTGTAGGAGGGATGTAGGCTTCTAATGATCCAGGCTAGTAACAAATCTGTAGGGTTTTTCAGCATACAGGAATGACTTTGCACTGCAGTCATTATTTTCACCTAACTTCAGTCATCTAAAATAAATATGTAGTTTAAACTGGTCATCTAGTTTCCCTCAGTTGCTAGTGATGGACATACTTTACTTAGATCAAAAGTGGTTAATGAATAACCAAATTGGTTTAAACATTACAGATGCACTGACTTGCACTGCAGTCATTATTTTCACCTAACTTCAGTCATCTAAAATAAATATGTAGTTTAAACTGGTCATCTAGTTTCCCTCAGTTGCTAGTGATGGACATACTTTACTTAGATCAAAACTGGTTAATGAATAACCAAATTGGTTTAAACATTACAGATGAGATACTAGCTGCAATATAGGTGTGGTATCAGTCTGCGCATTGCCAGTCATGTGTGAAAAATCATTCTGAAAGCCCAAGTACATGATCAGGAGGTCAGAAATCCTTGTACACATGCTCATGCTGCCTGAAGTGTCTGATCTGGCTAATTAAAAGCTAAAGTGTCTTTTTGCCTGTGAGAACCAGTGACTCTGGTAGTAGCCTCAGAAGAGCATCATATAGAGGCACAAACCATTCCAACACCTCTTTTTGATTTTCTCCTGCCTAGAATTTCATCGAGTCACACATCAGCTTTTCAAGAAACTGTGACTAAAACACAGAATGAACAGTTATTGTTGTGAGCTTCTTTTTACCCTCTCTTTTATTAGGGAGGTCCAGGACAGAGGGAAAAATTAATTGGATTTTTGTTTTTATTTGTCTGTTTCTGAGAATGATAAACCATGAGGATTAGAGCTGCTTGCCGATGGTTCACCATCGGATACCTTTCTCTTCATCCGATAGGTATCCAGTTACATCATTAGCTATCTAAATAAATTTTAAAATAAACCTGTGTTTAAATGGGTAAATGGTTCATAGAGTTTTAGACCACTGGGAAAAGGAAAGGGAAAAAAAAAAAAAAAAGAAGAACTTAGATAATGAGAAGTTGAGGAATGAAATGGCTGACCTTTAGTTACCTTGCCTAACAGAGCCTGAGCTCTACGCCAGACGCCTGTGCTAGATGCACAGAGAACTCTTAAGTATTTAACTACAGGAGGCATGAAAGCAAATGCTATGAAAAAAGAACTAAATTAACTACTAGGAAATGTTAATCATCTAAGCTTATTTTAATGTCCACCCACTGCAGGTTATGTGCATTAGCATAGGATATGAACCAACATCAATCTTGGTTCTACGAATGTATCAGTTCTGTGAAAGCCACACTTCTGAATATGAACAATTCTGAATCCAGTCAGGTGAAGTTCTCCATTACATGACTTCACTGGACTTCTGGACAGCTCAGAAAAACAGTTAAGGCATCTAACTGTGTGTTCAATATGTCATGTGAATACTGACAAAGAGCACAAGATGACTGTAAAGCTGGGATGTATCTATCTGTGGCTGCAGGGATGTATCTGCCTCCACTTGTGATTCACAGTCAGGAGCTATTCCTAATATTAGATGCCTAAGCCAGCATTTTCGTACAAAATAACAATAGCAAAAAGGAAAAAGTGACATTTTCACTTTTACATAATTATCTTTATATGGGGCTGGTTGAGTTTTTTCTCTTACGCATAAAGAAATAAATCCTTACTGTGGCAGAGAAAGGTAGTGAGACAAAACCAGCTCTGTATTGCTGTGGGTAGCTACCAAAAGGGACAACTAGGTTAACATTTTTTTTCTGGCTTTAGCTCACCTTAGAGCATCAGCATGTGCATTTATTGTACCCTAAAGTGGAGATGCATCTGCTTCATCTGTGAATTCATGGGATGGGTCCATAGTTCCATAGCAAGTGGGACAACTGCAATGGAAAAGAGAAAAAGATGTATTTACCAAAAAGTATATTTGGATAGCCTTGGTCTTTAGAGGAATTTCCTGAGAAGTGGGAAATCAGGGAAGCTCCAAAAAGAGGAAGGTTTACACCCATATTTCTTCCTCTGACCCCACAAGACATGATCTGGCAACTTGCAGGTTAGAATACCTATGGGTTACTGTCCGTTGTGAAGATATCAAGAAGAGGCCCACTTAGTGAATCCCAAGAAACATTGTGTATAAGGTGGACTCCCAGGTGCTTTCTATTGCCCATAATTAGATGTTCCTCCTGCCATATGCCATTGTTTAAGTGATTATATTTTAAAAATGCTTTATGCTTTGGTAGCCATTCAGCAAGGGATTTAAAATTCTGACCTGAGCACCCAAATGAATTCCTGAAACACAGAACTCAAATCTGAAAAGATTTTGACTTTTAGAGTCAATATATCTCGCTTAACTTTAGGGTCTTATAACCAAGATGCTTATGACTGATTTAGTTGTCTTTGAATCACCTTACAATCAGTGAGTAGTTACTCTATGGGTGTATACTCCAAGGTGCAGTTAACCTGGCCTGTTTTAGGTGTGTACTTTAGAACAGGAGGAATTATACTTAGAATAAATGTGCTTAATATGAAATATTTTATTTTATAAATGCTGCACTTTATTTCCACCTGTCATGGAAGATACCAAAATCCATTGGCTTGTTCATTGTCTATGAACACATAAATACACACACATTAATCAAAATAATTAGTAATTACAACCAAGATTCAGTATAGTCACCATGCTGAATTTTGGCCAACACTGAAATATCCTTTTGATTCCCAGAATAGTCACAATCTTGCCTTTCTTCAGCCCATCTACAATCTAACAAGACCCATGTCCCTATCTTCTTGTGAGGTTGCTTTTCACCAAGAAAAGCTTAGCCTTGATGAACCAAGTTTTCAAATCCCTGACAGTTGTTTGTAGATTCTGAGAACAGTAACTAAATATCAACATAAATTAGTAACTGGGAGGAATAAAATAGATACTGAACTTCTGAGTACTTCAAAATTATTCAGTTTTACTTTAGTTGGAAGTTTTATACCAGTTGTTATTTCATCTTGACTTGATCTGCCCAGTCCTTATGCTTGCAAGGTGAAAAATAATTCAGGAAAATTTTGTCTCTCTTTTCTGCTATAGGGACAATTGTCAAATCCAACATATCAAAGACTCTGTCACTCAACTTGTATTATAATATATGCTTTTTTTCACATAGTGCCTAGAACCAAAACATACTCAGATTGAGTATCTCTCCTTCCTCAAGATTTTTACTGCAGTGAAACCTAGAGTCAAAAAAATAAATGAGAAAATGCACATATGTTTACTCTAAAGCGTAAACATTTTGGTCATAAATATTTGCTAACACTCAGCTTCAGATATGTCAGATTTTTCTGTACCCATGAGAGGAGCTGACAAGCAGAAAGATTGTCCTCCTAGATCTCTGATGAAGATGCAGTAAGTCAGAAAAAATGTGATACAAGGAAGTTCACAAAAAATGTCAAGTGTTTAGTGAAGAGAAATGGAAAATATCAAACAGTCCTCCTAAAGAGAATTCTGAAATATTTGAGATGATGACTCATCCAAAAAGTAACATAAACCAATCTGTAGATAAAATAATATGTTAACATTAATGACTCAAAAATTCATTAAGCCACAATGTTTTTCCATCGTAATTATATCTTTGTACTGGATATATTTTAATTATCTGAAGATACAATGGACTATACATCTTTTTAATTGTAGGCGATGTAGTGTGCTTTACTATTAACTTCCTGCAACCTTTTTAATAGTGCACCTGACATTTGTCATGGGGGCAGTAAGTGTTCTGAGGCTGAAAAGACTTTTACACTGTCATGGGTACCCCTGATGCTAAAAGGAACAGTGACAAGGAGGCTGGTGGTAGTAGATGGTAGAAAAAAAACCCAACTGACTATTGTGAAAATCTTAGTCACAGAATTTAGGTGCACTTGAGGAGGACTATGACTGTAGCTTGAAATTCTGAGGAACTTTTAGTACAGTTCAGTTCAGATGACAGGGACCTTATGCTGAGAATATTCTGGCAATAAATTTCTTATGGGCTTCTTCCTGAGATATTAGAATTCCTCTTGGCAAAGAAAATCAGGAGGGGCAGTCACGAAAGCAGCTGACTTCCAACAAGATGCTAATTATTAAATATTTGAGACATTGTGGGCAGCCAGAAAACTAAGGTAAAACATAAGCAGTGTCATAGGGACACCTTATTCAGGAAAAAGGAAGACACATTTTGCTCTAGCTTGTGCTGCTAAAAAATATTTCAATGCAAGTCCTTTTTTAGTAATTGCAGAGGAATAGATTATACTGAGATTTTCATTCCAAAATAAACAAGACAGCCCTTAAGTAACTCTGGACTGTAAAAGCTGGTTTTGTTAGCATGTTGAGATTCCTCTGAAACAGCTCTGCTATTCCTGATTTGCTCGCTTTTTGACAAAAGAAACAAAACCATATTGTGTAACCGTGTTCTCTCATGTCTTCTTATAACAAAGAAAGCTTCTGTCACTCAAATATGCTTGTTACATACAGTTGAATTTGAATTCTTATGTCTAGAAATGAACTTGCGTGCTGTGTCACTGCCCCACTGAGCAGCCTCCTTGGTTTTAATTTGAATCTTCAGGTTGCCGTCTTATGTATGGTACATTCCCCATTCTTAAAGAAGGATACTTGGAGGGCTGTTTCATTTCCGGAATTTATTTAGGAGATATCTACCTCCCACCATTCCACTAATGCTCTCATCTGCTTTAAAAAGTCTAAATAATTTTCAAAGGTGTTAGGAGCTGTATTTTTAGTGACAGCTTATGTCTTCTTGGCACATTCCTTGTACAGCAATGTTGGCAGACCTCGTGTTACAGAATCTCCTGGTCTGTCATGTATTAAAACTGTTCTCTGGGTACCCAAGCACTTAAAATACTTGCGAGTGTCAGGATCACAAGAGGATGGATATTTCTTTTGCTTAGATTTAAGTGCCAAGTGAAGCTAAAACATGAGAAAAGGAGAGGTCTAAAAGTTAGGCATGCAGTCAGATACATGCAGTACTTAGAGACATGTATTGGACAAACTAAACAGCTTGCTGATTCTAATTTCAAGCAGTGGCAAATGTCTGAGACGTATATTTAAATGAAAGTAATAAACCCTAAGATCTATTGACAGTTTTGATAACAATGCCATGGTATTTAAACAGATAGTCCTCCGAATCATCAAAACTGAAGGATTATCTCTCAATCACATTCAGCTAATAAAATTCCAACCATTTTTGATTTAAAAGTTTTGGATTATGTGACAACCTTACTTACATTGCTTAACTTGTTATAAAGGATAATAATAACTGCTAGCAATAGGTCAGGTATAATTGATTTAAAGCAGTACGCTTAGAAAAAGCAATGATGGTCCAGTGACAAGAATGACAGCTTAGAGCTTGGAAGACCTGAGATATCTTAGCACTGGCAAAAACTCCCTGTGCTGCAATGCTTCATGAAGATAAATACACTGGAGTTGTTAAAACATCTGGCCTCTAGAGTAATGAGGTCTGTGCAGGCAACACAGACGAATAGACATTGCACTTCATTGTTTGTTTTGTGGCATCCTAATTATTCTAACATAAAGGGAATAGACTCAAGGAGACCTGAGCTGAGATTTGCTGGCCTTGTAGGCAGCTTTGACAAAATCACTTAATTTCACACAATTTTCACTATATAATCATGGTAAATAATCTCACTTTTCTTTGCTAACTATCTTGCAATAGACTTATGAAATATGTTACCTAAGGCTATTGTTAGTAATGGTTATATCATATTTATTTTAATTTTGAAATAAAGGTGTATTAAAGGTATAAAAAATCCTTGTTGTGGGCCTATACCTCATTTAGAAGAAGGAAACACATTTTGTTTAAGTCATTAATTCTGGATTTTTTTTTCCAAATCTTAATATGTTCTTATGGAATTAATGAAAAAATATGGGAGCCCTCCAGTGGTGAAAATAATGTATCTGGATTTCACAATGTAGCTACTTTCCTTTGCAAATTGCCTATTTGCAACATAGTTGCCATAGTTTTCTGACACATATGTATGCTGATCCCATTTTGATTAACAGGACTTGTATCATCCAACATGTGCCTGGACTTGCATATAAACATATCCCCATATGACATTTGCAAAAGCAAGGAAAGCCACATTTATGTCACAGTTACTTAATTTTCTATATAGACAGGAAAACCCTCAGGGGCCCTTTGTGTGTTTGTTTTTTTCCCACTGGAAAACTCATGGGTTAATCATATTCTCCCCTTCCACAGGCTTCTTACCTTTAAGGGTGTGTGGTTGAAAAGGGATTTACAATTGCAGTAATAGAGATGTTTGGCTGGCCTGATCCTCTCATTCTTTGGTTTCCTGGATTATCATGTTAATCCAGTCACCATTTGCCTCCAGAACTGCACTCCATGTAAAGCTGGGGGACATCCTTCTGGAAAGGCTCTCGACACCTGGCCCATCAGTGCCTTGAAACTGCGGCTTTGGAGCACAGTACTGCCTCAGCAAATGAATTCACATTTTGGTCTTCTATGCTCAATTTGCCATAAAAAGTGGGGTTATTATTTCCATGGAAAAGCCTTTCTGATGCACTCCAGGAAGAAAGTGGAAGTCATAATCTGCTTTCCATGGAAATGTAACTTTCATTTATGCTTACACAGTCCACTGGGACTACATTCCTTACCTTAAACACGCTAATCTCCTAATAATACAGATAAAACTTTAATATGGAGCTCCTGTGCCTTTATTTCAAGTATATAAGACTTTTAGACATTTTAGAATTAAACATGCCAGCACAACTGTGAGATGACTTCTGCTGCTGAAGTTATGAGTGTAGAGTTTAAAGCAGTTTCCTTTTGAGGCACATATAAAATACAATTGTCTGGAAAATAGCAGACTTTTCAGAGAGCCTTTCTGTGGCACTGGGAACAATTGGAAACTGAAGAAAAACAAGGGATTAGATGTTTGTCTTCTTTTAAGGATAGCTTTTGTGGGAAACACATGTTAATAAAGTTCATGGAGTTGCCAAGAATATTTCTTTGAAGCCTTTGGCATCTGAGGTATTCATAAGCAGCTCACAGCAAAAGCCAGAAGCCCACTGTAGTACCATTATCTGCAATACAATTGTCACTGGTAGGTTCGGCAAAGCATAGAAAACCTCATCTTACTGATACACATGTGAGCGTGCACATGCACACACATTGTTTTGCATCACATTTAGCCAGAGCAGTATTTCTGAGTACAGACAGAGGAGGAGGAAGTGTGTTTCCTTCTGGTTTTATTTGTTTTCTTTTCTGTTTTATTTAATTTCAGATCTAAAGGCAGGCCACTGAAGTATACAGAACAGCAGAAATAAGATTGTAAGTGTCTGAATTTAGTTTATATCTTTTGCCTTTGGATTTCAGGGTTTTTTTACCATATTTTATACAGCAGCTGCAGGGTCCAGGCCTCCTATTGTCATGGAAAAATAAAGGCCTCATTTAACTGCTGGTGGAGCTGTAGTGTGTGATGTGTGTTTGTTAGTCTAAGACATCTGCTCTTTGTGTCAGCTACTAACTCCAGACACCACTGAGTGTCCCTTGTCCCCTGCCAGGCTGTGTGTGGAGGCAGCAGGTTGGAGCTATACACCACCGTACAACAAAAGAGAAAAGGGGCAAAGAAAATATTTGTGTGCAGCGGGGACTAAGCAACAGGAAAAGAGGTATTTTCAGCTGTGGCTGTGAGGTTAAGTGATTAGCGTTTGACGGGTGCTGGTCCCTTAAGCACTGGATGGATAAGGATGACTGACTGTCAGGGAGGATCCAAACTATGTAATCTGACAAAACCAGTGCTGAGAGGATGCTGATTTTAGTTACCGAGCCTGCATTATGCATGGTTCACTTATCAGCAGGAGATACTCAAAACAGGCAGTGGATCAAGCATCAGCAACCTTGGGGTTGATGTGGCAGTTCTTGTAACCATGCCTACCCAGACCAGCTTCCCAGCTGGTCAGAGCCACCGCTGCATCCCTTCTGCACTGACATTTTCCCCTGCTGGCACCCTCATTTCCCTCCCAGGGCTCAACTGCCCCCATGCCGCTGCCATGGGGAGAATAAAAATAAAAACCAAAACCAAAACTCACAGAATTGTGGATAATAAGTAGTTTTAGGACCTGACTTGTTCATTTGTCTGTAATAGATAAAAAAAAGAAAACAGAAGAAAAAGAAAAAAGAAAATACTTTAGTTATGCTTGTATGATAATAAGGGGATTTTGCATTTTGACATGCAAAGAGATTTTGTTAAGCTTGTAGCTGTCAGCTGATCAAAATAGAAATTCAGCAGAATGATTCCAATGACTGTTTACTTAAAATATACAGATCGTTTCTTTTTGTAAGAAAGTTTTTTTTTAAAAAGAAAACCACAACTTTAATGATCTAGAAGTTAGATTTCCCCACTGTTTGTCTCATGAAAGTTAATGGAAGGATACAAGGAGTAGAAACATCCGCACTTGTATCAACTGAAGTGCCATCACTGGAGTGTTGGTCCCTTTCTACTCGGTGTATGAGGATCTCACATGATTGGATTAGACTTTGCCTAATGTTTTGATGGCAAAATTAGATAATTCTTATCTGACTTGCAAGGTGTTAAATTCAATATTTTCACTAGGATTTTTATTTCCATAGTTAGTGCTATGTACAGCTTTGCTTGGGCATGCATTTCACCAAAATATGATACCTGTCTCTTACTGCCGTCTATTGCATTTGTTTTTCAAATAGATTTCTTTTTGTCTGAAATCATTCAGTGGCTTCATAGCAGAATCATGTTTAAATATCTAACACCTTTAGATATTTAAACATGATGAATACTCTGGAAGGATTGATTGCTTCCATTCTACCACTATAATTTTACTGCCTAAGGACCAAGATTACCACGACACTGTACTATAAGAAAAAATTCTCTAACAGTATTTTTACTGTTCCACTGAGTCTTAACCCTTTCCATGAGTTAGGTGCACTGATGGAATTTGGTCTTCACTCACTTTTTATCTAAATTATGTATATTGATTTTCCTTCCTCTATACATGAACATGCCTAAGTAGGGAATGTAGTTCAATAGATTTTATAGTTCCGTAAGAAAACAGTGTCACATAGCAACCACATGTCCTCAAACATGAGAGTATAGTCTGTAAACAACCTTCTCCAGTGGCTCAATTCCAAAGTTAAGATAAAATATTCCTCAGTGAACACACAGAAAGTATATTTCCTTGAGACTCTGGAATTAATAGGATTAACACCATTATAATGCATTTTCACATAGTAATGGGAAGTAAAGAGAAGAAAAAGAAAATGTATGTCATCGACTACAGTTCTAAAACTTAAAAGTAAGGAAAAAAATTAGAGAGGGAATGTTTACTCAGTCTTTTATTCATAATTTTTCAGAATGTGCTGAGATCAGCAAGACTGCTGGACCCCAACTACTTTCCTGATTTCATTTTCAGGAACAAAAAAAACCAAAACCAAAACAAACAAACAAACAAAAAATTACAATCTTCATCTGTCTTTTTGTTCTCTCTTTCATTCATGACCATAAATATCTCTTAACTTCAGTGGGAGTTTTGGCATATTGCAAAATTTGTGTATGATATTTTAAAGACTGTTAAGGCTTTTCAACAGACAAACAAATACCTGGTTCAGAGACAAATTCTGATACTTAAAAAAAAGACTTGTGACTGCTCTCTGATTTGAACGATGTTTGTCTCAGACCAGAATCAGGTTTAACTCAGAGAATAGGCATAATGCCTCATTAGTTTTAACATATTTCATTGCAATGGACTCGCTAGCTTATATTTTCACCTTAAAGTAAAAGTCAAGTCTATATGTATTCCAAAATAAGTTGCTTGGATGTTCAATATAATTGCACAATTTGCTAACAAGACATTTTAAAGAACTGTGATGAGAAATTTAAATGCAGGTAATCCAAGGACTTTAGGTAATATGACTTCATTTTAGCTCTCTAGAATAAAGCTAATCTCTGTTGTCTAGTACCGAGAAGCAGTTTTTGATCCTTGAAAATGAGTAGTTCAATTTCATTGAAATGTCTATGTGGTGAATTATTTCTACTTAGTTTTGGCTTACCATAAGAACTAAAAATAAATAAAAAGTCCATAGCAAGGCACTATAGAGTGTTTTATTGTGCAACATAGCGCAGTTGCAATTTCACATTGGCTAGTAAGCTTATTTGCATAATATAAATTTTAGCCTGATTTTATAATGAATTGGCTGTGTTAGTGCATTGACCCACAACTGACTACAATACTAGAGTTCAGGAAAAGTAGTGACATACTACATTTCCTTACAGCTGCTCAGTGGAATTGCAAATATAATAGCCAAGAGCATGTCTTTCTGAAAGCATCTGGGAGCACCACTACTAGTGTAAATAATCTTTTAAGAACATTATTTTTTAATGTGGTTTTTTTGGGGTTTTTTTTTTAGATAGAAAAATAAACAGGGAAAGTACATGAATGCTGTTTGAGGCTGATGAGTCACTGGTGCCAAGGCCCATAAAGTCATATTTCATACATATCTAGTATTAATACTCTTAATGTATATATTATTAGGCATATTTCAGATCTTCTTCACAAAATATGAGCAAGTGAATGTATGTTTGGACCCGTGCAACATGACAGAAAACAAGATACAGCTACCATAACCTCTATGAAACAAGCCTTTAGCTCTCTGACAACAGTTCCTGACATTTATAGCACAGCTCCTGAGGGCCTTGATGACCATCATGTCACACTGAATCTACTATTAATATAGCTCACTAGTAAGAAGAAAGTATTATGTTTTTTATCCTGAGTGTGAAAGGTCCATATTTCATAAAGATCTTGAGTTTAGCTGAGTTACTAAAAGGTTTCCCATAAGGAAAGAGAGAGAGTCTTTTTTTTTTTCCCCCCCAACACTTTCTGCCTGCTGAAAGTTTTTCTTAAATAAAAGAAAGTTATCTGCATTTAAATGAAAATACAGAATCAGATACCTCTAGCAAAGACTGTCTGTTGTTTTACAATGTTTTTTAGATAGCAGAGATTAGAGCGTATCTGCATGCGTATGTATTTACATATAGTATATATATACATACATGTATATTTATTATATATAGTATATATAGCAGGGTTTGCATGTTTTCATGATGATATGCAACAAATAAGACCTGAAGACCAGGTTTTCCAGAAAAGGCAGATAATTTTTTTGGATGTTCAGTTTGGTGGATCCATACCTGGGACACTTCACAGGGTAATTGGACAGTTTTGTTTGGAAGTGGTCCCTGCACTTATCTGCTCCACTTGCCTGCTCAAAACAGGGTCATCCAGCTTGCTCAGGATCTTGTCATCTCAGGCTTTGGAAATCTGTTTTCAAGAAGCTATATCATCTTGCAATGAGCACTAAAACCCCTTGACACTCATAACTGATCCAGATCTGACCAAGCACCCAAAATAGATGCACCCCAAATTATTTATTTCTTTTATAGATCTTGTCTGGGATGGGTTTCTCCCATGTGTATATATGGGATGGGATTAGTACAACCTACTATCGTGTCAGGCACCCTTTGCTATCTCCTCAGCCAATGAATTGAAATTCAGCAATTTCTTGGACTTGATTCATCTGAGCGTATAGTGGATTTCTAATATGGGCCAGATGAATAGAGCCCCAGGGTGTCTTTTTCTACTGAATCCATTGCCAATAAAAGGTTCCTGGGGAGATTAGCTCAGATGTAGACATGTACACTTTACACATCTGAAATTAGGTGAGATAAATCCTATCTATGGGCTTTTCTTGAAGTGGTAGCAAAAGAAATACATGTCACATTCAAGCTTACTGGGTTATGGTGGATGGCTTGTGTGTTACAGATTATAGGTGAACTCAATGTCCTTCAAAATGGATACTGTCATTTTTCTGAATTTACACTATATTGTTAAATATCTTTTTTTTTCATTTCCATGTACAATTTTTTAAGAAATAAGTGGTTCTATTAGTTCAATTTCCTATAAGGAATAACTGAAGAAACATATAGCACGTGACTGGAATTATTTTCACAATATTGAGCATGTAATATGTCAGTAATTCATGGTCTGTTGATAGAATGAATTTAAACAAATGAATTTGCCTCCTGTATCTTTTCCTAGTTTCACTGCAGACTGCATAAATGAGAACTAAAATAGATGAGAAAAGAACCTTTTGAGCAGTGCATGCTTGTGGGGAAATATAAGCATTTTGTGTACAGAGAAATGAACGTGATAGTGTTTTTAAAGCAGGAGACAATCTGATATTGGTAAACCAGCCAATCTGTATCTTTTTTTCCCCATGAAAAAACCAGAGGTTTAGGTAAGTTAAGGTCTAAGTGAAAAATGATACAAGTGCTCTCCTCAAATACCCATGAATTTTGGCTGAACCAGAAGAGTGGTGTTAAAGATTTAGAGTGTGACTTTTAACAGTAAATGAAAGAAAGGATATTATGAACAACTCACTGGAAGGAAATGAAGAACCTGAGAAGAATGTTTACTTCACAGGAACAGGCTATCATGAAATTTCCAGTGCACAGTGACAGGTGGCACTACCTAATGTAACATGTGTGGTGTCTCCACGGTGCTTCATGGAAAAGCTGTACAGTTTGCATCATCATGGGGCTACTACAGTCCCTAAGAAACTCTTAATTCCTTAAAAACATTCCCCCTTCATGACAGACTGCACCATTAGCTGTTTTGGCATGTATTCCAGGCCATAGGCTGTGATCTGTGAAGTTTACTGGGCAGGAGTTAATGATGATCTGAAAGGTTGTATGAATCACGAGTCTTTTAACATTTTAATTCTGTAGCTGTGTGATTGCCACAGAAATTACTATAGTGCCATTTACCTAAGAGGAAAAATAATGTATTTACAGTACAATTTTAGTTGTATAAATTGCTTTTTCTTCCAAGCTTAAATATTATGAAAGTTAAAGACTTACTTTTCCCATTAAATGCATTTAGAGTTGTGGCAAATCTGTCAATCGGACTTCCTGATTTTAACTGATTGCCGCTCAAAAATTACTTCTGGTTATCTGGTGGACTACCAGAAACATACTCAACCACATCTTTAATTTGAATTTAATTGAGGTGTGTTTCTTTGTTTTGTTTTTATGTAATTACTATCCCATGCCACTCTTCTGACACACAGAACAACTCATACCAACCCTGGAAAGAAGAAGCTAACTTTAAGTGGTTTATGTTGTTGTTAGTATTTGGCACTTCAGGTACTATAACATGTCAAAAACTGATTCATTCTGTTGGTACAGGAAGAATTGAAGCAAGTAGTGAATCTCTCAGGACCTTCACATCTCTATTTCCTTCATAGTTAAGGGCAAAGATTGGTGACAGTTTTGTCAGCTCGTCACATAATGTCATTGGAGATTCCACATGGCTGTCTGACAGTAAATTTTCTCTTCCATTTGTTAGGAGGTACCAGCCAACAGAAGCCTGAAGAGAGATAATTTTCTTCTGTACATTTTAAATGAAAAATGTGTAAATGGAAACAATCTTGTGTGTTCCTTTCTTTTATTTTTTTATACCATAATACATTTTTAAACCGTTGACTGCCTACCAATATTGAAATGAAAGTTTTGGACTAGAATCTGAACTTAGAAGTGCAACTAGTCTGTTAACACAGAATTCCTATTGCAGTGCTTTTAAAGCTTCACAGACAGAGCTGAAAATATTTCATTTTTACTTCCACACTGTCTCATGCTGTGATGTTTTCCTTGTTCCTTATGGGCAGGTCATTCTACATATTTCCCACAGAATTCCCACAGAGGACCTTTGACACGTTCATGAAGTTACAAAAACATTTGGATGAGCCAGTCTACAAAAAAGGATAAACATACTAAAACCTTACTAAGTAAAATAATATGAAAAAGCCAACAAAAGAAAGTTGATTACCTTTGTAAGACTATCTTTTGAATTTCCCCACTGCAGGTCTTTCTACAGTGCCCTGATGCTCACAAATGACATTTGAATAGCTTTTTCAAAAGTGAAAGTTGGTATGATAATGTATTACATATGAGAGCCAAAAATAATATGTGGGATACTAGTGCATGTTTCTTCAGGGCGATTAGGTTTCTTAGTAACAACCCATGGAGAGACCTGGTCTCAATAGCAAGATGAAGAAACATCTTGAATGTTTGAAAGACTGGAAGTGACACAAGCGTGCTGCCTTATTCAGCTTCAAGAAATTCAAGAACAACCAAGTGTACTATTTGAAAGTACCTTAGATATACAGACTTGATGGTAACAAGAATAAATGGGGATGGAAAAGCTTAAGATCTTCAATGCCAGGATGCAGAAAAATTTCAAAAAGTGAGAGTTAAACCCATATGAGTTTCTTAAGCAAAATATATGGTAGGATAATAACATGCATACTTTGTCGAGCCACTAACTCTTTAAGATTTTAAAAGATGTTTCAGATATGATATATATTTGATGTAGATATGATATATAAGACATATATTTCTACATTTTATCTGTATGGATCATACCATTGTCTTGGTGTAAATCTGTGGAGGACTGTGTTCTCTAACCCACTTAGTGCTGCCTTAGACAAAACAAAGTATGATCAATTAACCTGAACTGACATAAAACAATCCAATTCCTAACCCTTGACAAAAAAAATTCTTAATGTTTCTTTTAATTAATACCCTCTGTAGAGGACATATTAGAATATAGCATAATTGGTTGTAATAATTGACCTCTCATTCTTGTTATTTCTAATTTGGCTTCAGTAGGTCCCTCTCTACAACTACCTGAAAGGAGGTTGTAGTAAAGTGACAAGAGACAGGACAAGAGGAAATGGTGTCAAGTTGTGCCAGGGGAGGCTTAGACAGGATATTAGGAAAAATTTCTTCACTGAAAGGGTTGTCAAGCACTGGAACAGGCTGAAGGAACAGGGAGGTGGTTGAGTCGCCATCCTTGAAGGTATTTAAAACACATGTGGACGAGGTGCTGAAGGAGTGGTTTAGTGATGGATTTGGCATTGCTCAGTTAATGGTTGAACTCAAAGATCTTATAGGCATTTTTCATCCTAAAAGATTCTATGATTCTATGACTTGTTAGGACTCCTTGCTTTGTATTGTCCCTCTACCTTTAGGTAGAAATATGTGCTTGCATTAATGCTAGCAGTTTCATATTCAGAAACCCCAAATATTTTGATTCAAAATCCAGAAATCTTCAAAGTTCTAAATTTAGAAAGGAGGAAAGAAGGGTTTCTTCTAAGACTTCAGTTTCTGTATCTGCCTTTATTTCCTCAGTTTGTTAACTTCATCTCTTCTTCTGAGCACAGAAAAGAATAAGAGAACTGATAGTGGCTTTTTAAAATTTTCCATTTAGTCAGGAAAGAAAAAAACTTCAGTCAGAAAGCAATCTGCCTTTTAGAAGAGGAAAAATCATACAATTTCATCATGCTTAGTAGAAGGAAGATGTATACCTTTACATAGTTTCTCATATCTAGTACTAAAATAATGGTTTCTTGAAGCTGTGTACAGAATGGGCAGTATTTGCTCTTATTCCAACAGGCTTAACTTATTTTAGTCAGGAGCTTTCATATCTTGTGAATATCTGTTGCTCTAGTCAGTGACTTCATTTGGAGGACCCTATACCATTATTTATTCTTAATCTTTGCCTGGTTTGTGCAATGTAAGAAATGTTATAGAATGAGATTACAAGACAATGTTGCCGTCAGAGTAGTTTGAACCATTATGATTTAACATAACAACACTGATTAGATACCCGAAGTTTTAAAAAGAATAAGTATATTCATTAAGAAATTGCTGGAGACAATTTTCTGTTAGAATATTATTATTACTTTATTGTGCTGGAATTGATTAAGAAAATTGTTGAATTTCTGCAAATGTAACTAAGTTAGTCATGACATTTAGTATTGTATTAGATCACTTTCCTGAGGTCATTGACAGATGATCAGCAGTATAAAGAAGGAAGATTTTAATTTTTCAATATTTTTCTGTCATTAGATTTATTTTTTTAGATCTATCAACTTCTTTATCTGTCTCAGAGGACATTTTTTCTGTTTTGTTCCTTTGTGTAACCAAAATGGGTGCTATTACCTCATTTCCAGTTTAGGAAATGAAACTCCTGCGTACTTGTTGCAGACAATCAAGAGAGAACTACACATCTGCATCTCATGATGCCATTTAAACTAAACTGCATGATTTTAGAACAAAGTATTGACTCAGTGCTCTGACTAAGTATAGTGTAAAACATAATTAGTTTGAGCACCCGATAAAAGGACTTGGTGATTTAAGCAGCTGCCTTGAGGAATTTGATTGCAACTACCTGTGGTAAAGACTTGCCATAAGCAAATAAATCATGTAGGATAACAGTCATATCTGTGATGAAGAAATCAAGCCTCATGGCAAAGCAATATTTTGGTTATGACTGATAATCATGAAACAAATTACAGAGATTACCTGTCTAAATTCTGCTTAGGCTGGGATTTGACTACCTAAAACTTGCCTAATAGAAGTATCATACATCACCAGGCATGGACAAACTGAATCCAGAGCTGAAAGAACTGCTTTTCACCTGTTTAGGAATCTCTGGTTAGGTTCCTAAATTCCCAGTGGAAGAGGTAGATTTCAGGGTCTTTCTGAAGAGCATGGTTTTCCTTCTGGAGATACTTTGGAATTACTCAAGAAGTATCAGAAAATCTAGTTTAAAAATTTTCAGTTTCTACTTCAAATTGCTTAAAACCCATTTAGAAAATATTGCAAGTTATTCCACAGGGTGATGGATCCTACCCTAAAATTTCTAAGGCAAAAGGCGTGAATTATTTCATCTGGAAGCACTTGTCTCTCTTCATTGACTGTGAGCACCTTAAGTTAGGTGGAATGATCCTCGTGCCCTTAGGTCAAGCCCCTAAAATTTCAGGAAACTGTGAAACTGTGAAATCAGGCACCTGTGCTGGTTTTAGTCAGGGCAGTTTATTTTCTTCACTATAACTGGTATGAGGTTATGTTTTCGATTTGCAGTGAGAATAGCACTGATAACACTGATGTTGTCAGTTGGTGCTTGGGAGTGCTTGTACCAATTCATGGGGTCCAGTGCAGAAGGAAAGTTGGAGGAAAAGACAAAGAAGCTTGTAAAGTTGTCATAAGAACCATCTAATAATATAAATATTATAAATAGTAGTAGTAATACTGCTAATACTAATAATACTACTACTACTAAGTAATTAAAACAAAAGGAAATAGAACATATGACACAATTCCTCACCAACACACAGCCAGGTCCTGAGAATCCAGAGTCTGAGCCCGAGAACTTACAGAGCCCGAGCCCCGGGACTATAAGCCGACTGGGACAAAAGCCAGCAGACCCCCCAACCCACTAAGGAACAAAGCCTCTCCACAGCTAACAACCACACCAAGAGCTAATGACCCACCTATCAAACTAGCCCAAAGCCCTAATGACGTCGTCCTCCCTCCCCCAGGCTACTTCCCACCTCAGAACTGCTATGTGCCCTAAGCCTGACATACTACAGGATGAAACACCCTGGGACATCTGACAGCATTGTAGAGAAAAGTAGCTAGTTCCTGCCTGAAACCAACACAACTAATAACACTGGTGGTTTTTTTAGTTATTGCTAAGGTGTGTTTGTACAAATTCAATTACTTTTTCAGCTTCGAATACTACAGCTGGGCTCCCAACTTCACTAAAAGCAATGAGGGGGGGGCCACCATTCAGACAGCTAACCAAAAATGAGTGATGTAGTATTTCATTCCATAGAATGTCATGCTCAGTGTATAAAACCAGGGGTGGGCCAGGGGACCACAGTATTTTGTTGTTCATTAGTGAGTTGGTGAGTCAGTTGACTTTCCCAGTCATGCTGTCACTCTTGGGGCTCACTGTGGCTCTGCTGCAATCACTCTTGGGCTCTCTGGCTCTGAGACTGCTTCTCAGCACCTGACTGTGTATTGGTCAGCTAGTGGTGAGCAATTGAATAATTTGTTTTATTTTCCATTAATTTCATTGCTGCTTCTTCTTCTTGTTACTATTTTTACATATTATTAGTAGTAATGTTGGTATGGTTAGTTTAGTTAATATTATTAGTATCACTACTTTATTAATTTGTATTCAATTATTAAATTGTTCTTATCTTAGTCCACGAAGTTCCTTGTCTTTTCCTCTGATTGTCCTCCTCCACGGCTAGCTGGGATTAAACCACGACAACATCTCAGTAAGACAGTTTAGCATCATCCTTAATTTCTGTGGCATGCTGACTGCATAAATATTTCACCCAAACTACAGTGATTCTGAGATGTGAAAATGTGTGACAATAACTAAATAGCGAAGTGAGAATGTATGTTTACACTTACACCATTTGCTCCCATCATTTTGTGTTGACATCATGTATTTATGCACATCGGACTAACTCTCTTTTTCAAATGAAGACGAGGTGCCATCTGTTTCTTTGGGCCAATGATCAGGACAGTCATTCCAGAATTTTAAAGACCTGATATCTGGGTCCCCTTCACCCACTGAAAAAAAGTCAGACCCATGTTTGCAGGCCCATGAAAGTCTTCCTGAACATTCTGACTAGAGGCAAAACTCTGAGAGGGACAGATCACCATTTTGGGCAATATTTAAATGACATGTTAGAGCGGTGTGGCAATGAGAATCTCTACTTAGTTATCAAGCAAGGCAGACATTCTCCTACTGATGAATCCTTGCAGTGCTTATACATTTTACGTTAACGAGAATAAAATACACAAGCACTTCTTCAAGTTTCTGTTTAACTTTCAGCTGAAATGCTAAAACTCTACTGTTTAGATGAAATTTACTCTTTAAGAGTAATTTGTTGCTATGTTTCAGGGCATCTGGTCTCTGATATTAAAAGTATTGCAATTTTCTTTTTCAAATCACTCCCTATGCAGACTATATAGAATATTTCTAATGTAAAATTATTTTAAATAATTTTAAGTTAACTTTAGAATTAATTTTCCCTCATTATTTAAGATATGACTTCTTTATTCTTCTCCTTCAGTAAATTACACCTTTTAGGAGGGAAAAGAAGAGCTGGGCCTTGTTGGGTCATACAGGCACAGAAGAATGCTGGCTGTTTTTTCTTTTATTTTTGTTCAATGCTATGCAATTTTATGAATCATCATGTTTTGTTGTGCCACCTGGATATCCAGAGGAAGTTTGATCTTCAAAATACTGTGACAAACTCTTAAGCAAAAGCCTGCTAAAATTAAAGAAACACTGACACAGCATCTGAAGTAGTCAACATTTTCTTAACATTGTTTAAGGACATAAGCACATTTTTTTTTTTTTTTTTTTCTGTGAAATGTTGTGTGCTATTTTTTCCTCATCCATCTCCAACTTTATCCAGAGCATAAAGAAAAAATTTTAAGGCTAAAAGAGGTAGCTAACATTTTCCTGGACACTGAATATATATGAATTCTGATTTATTATGATGACATTTAAACACACAAACATTCATCTACGCATACAAATACCAGAATGTAATGAAAAAAAATCATGATTATTTTTGTAGGATTTAAAAATATAACTTTTAAATTTAGTTAAAATGAAACATTTTACTTGCCTTCCATTACAGTGGATAATAAGGACATTGATGAATTTAAAAACTATTTCTAACAGTATTTTTTCTTTTTTTTTTGTTTGAAAAAATTATCTTTCTTATTATTCTACCCTAGGCTCTGGTTTTCATCAATAAACTAGAAATCTTTGATCAAAGAAAATTACTAAAAAGCTGTGTAAAGTATTTTGATAAAAATTAAAATTGACCAAAGAAATGCATATTCAAATTATTCTTTTACAAAAGACATTAGCTTATAGCTACTTTTCCTATACTATGCATATTGATTAGAGAGTTATTGTGTTTCACCCTGATTAGTATTTCACTAATCTGGTAGAAGTGGGGAATGAATAATAAGAATCTAATAAAATTATGGAAAGTCTGTTTATACAGAGTATGCCAATTGACAGAAATTATCCTTTGCAATGTAGTGAATACCTCATTAGTAACTCTTTAGAAGATTATGGATCTTTTAATGCTTACTTTGCTCATATTTGGCTGCTGAGCCTTTTAATAGTCCAGAGACTCCATTGCTAATTATTCCTTATCACTTACAATCTGGCATTCCATGCCCTGTCTTCCTTCATAGTAAACCCAGGAAAGCTTTTTAGGTAGATTTTCTGTCAGTGTACACTTAAGAACAGCCATTTCCTTCTTCTTTTGTCTTTTTAATAATTGACAGAAAAACTTTGCCATTTTATCTTTTGCTGTCTTCAAGTGCCAGAGCCAGGTTTGAATGGTCTTTCTCCTGGGATTTACTAAAATAAGTACATCTATCTACTTACCCTTTCCTGTGTCTTCTTTGATGGGTTTATCTCCCTCTCTTCATTTTTTCTCTCATAATTCTTTACTTCTCTACAATATGTGTCTTCATATTTCCTCATGAGATTTCCCCCATGAAGACACAGAAAATGGCACATGGACAGCTTTTTGTACACCAGGAGGCCTCTAGTACAACTGAAGTAAAATATGAATCCAGTGACCTTCCATGGAATTCAAAGGTTTTTAAGCAATACATAAACAGTGAATGCACAATACAATTATGGTATATGTGTATGAATATTTCTTGTTCATTGGAATATAAGGGAAAAAACAAAGAATACTAGAATATTTGTGGAATCTGGAGCAAGGAAGACTCACTCTTGATGGAGAGGATCATGTTATGGAACTTTGAACAAATCAGACATACATAAGTCCACGGGTCCTGGTGGGATGCAACTGTGAGCGCTAAAGGAGCTGACTGATGCTCTTGGGAGACAACTCATGTTTTATCTTTGAAACATATTGCTGATCCACAGAGATTCCTTAAAACTGTAAGATAGCAAATGTGTATGTCAGCCCTGTCTTCAGGAAGGGCAAGAAGGAAGATCTAAGGAATTACAGACCAGTCATCCTGATCTCAATCCCTGCATAGGTAATGCATTAACTAGTCCTGGAAAACATTTCTAAACACATGAATGACAAAAAGGTGATCAGGAATTGTCAGCATGGATTTATAAAGGGGAAGTCATGCCTGACCAACCTGATATCTTTCTATAATGAGCTGGTAAATGAGAGGAGAGTAGTGAATGTTACTTATATTGACTTTAATAAGGTGGTTAACACTGTCTCCCACAACATCTTCATAGATAAATTAACAAATTAGAGATTAGGTAAGTGGTCAGCAAGGTGGATTGAAAACCGGTTGAACAAAAGTGGTCCCAGAGAGTTCTGATCACAGCACAAAATACACTTAGAGGCAGGTCGTAAGTGGGCCAATACTGTTCAACATCTTCATTAATGACCTGTATGATGTGACAGAGTGCATCCTATGCAAGTCTGTAGATAGTAGGAAAAAATGGAAGGGGTCACTGATACACCAGATAGGCATGCTGTCTTTCAGAGAGACCCAGACAGGCTGGAGAACTGCGGAAAAGAAATCTCAGGAGGTTCAACAGAGGGATTGTTGTGATTCAGCCCAGTCTGGCAATTAAACACCACCAATCACTCTAGCACTTCGAGGAAAGGTTGGAGGAAACCAAGGGCGGCTCGCAAAAAGTTGAGGTAAGAACTATTTAATTATACAAATTAAACTTATGGAGTTACTAACAATACTATTGCTAATAAGTAATTAAAAGAACTGAAAAATAGAAGAAATGATACAGGATCTCACCACCCGTGGACGGATACAGCCAGCTTCCAGGACAGCAAACAGAAATAAATCCGGAAAAAAAAACCCCCTCCCTGAGCCCGGGAGCCGAGAGCAGGGGGAAAGAAAACCTTCAACTGGCCCTTCCCAGAGCAATTTCCCTGACAAAAGATGCTACTTCTCTGCTAATCACCTGATGGGAGTGAGGACAAAAATGCTCTGCTGGCAAAAAAACCAGGACGCTGGCAGGAACTTCCAAGGTGACACCTCCCCCCGCCATGTTCTGGATCCAGCCTCTGCAAGGTGTGCCCCGGCCCGCTCCCAGCGCCACCGGTACGGGGGGTAACAATGACCACTCAGCTTGGTGTAGTATGGAATGGAACAAAATCTTATAGACTGGCCCTAGGAGAGCAGCTTGTTGCTGCCTGGGACCAGGACAGGGATATAGAAAAACCTACCCCAGGTGATTAATAACCCCATACACCAGTAAGCACAGCGGGGCCAACTGGTTAGAAAGCAGCTTTGGAGAAAAGGACCTGTAGGTCCTGGTGGACAACAACTTGAACGTGATGTAGCAGTGTGCTATTATAGCAAAAAAGAGAAACATCATCCTGGGCTGCATGGAGGGGGGGAGCATTGCCAACAGGTCAGGTGAGGTGATCCTTCCCCTCTGCTCAGCACTAGCGAGACACATCCGGACTTCTGGGTCCTGTCTGTCATGTAGAAACCGACATATTGTAATATATTTTCCTATTTAAAATTTTTGAAAATCTTCATTTTGTAGGATTTTTACCACCATTGGATAGTATCTCACATCTTTTTCTTGTGAACTTATTTTTCTTAATGCATTTATCTATCTATTTATTTATAATTCTTATCATGTTACACCATTAATCATAGAAAATGGTATTTGCCTTTGAAACTTATAGCCTTGTGCTATGTATGGATTTTCAACACATGGGATTTTTGTGGTTACTCAGTGAAGCTACATAGTGCTAAGGTAACACTTTTTAAAATTATTGCTTCCATTTCATACCTGCGAATTGTTGCTCCACTAGAACTGTTTAAATTCTCAATTAACTCATTGTGCCAATTTATCAGGTGTGCACAGAGGTAAATGTTTCAATAGCTTCATTAGACAAATCACAGGTAAAAACTCTACTGGCAGCATTATGGAGAGTAGCATCAAAGGTTTACTCAACTGTTGAACTCAAAGTTAGCCCATGCATCTGACAACGTAGAGAAAGATCCTCCAAATCCTTAAATTTTGTGTATGGGTCAAGTGATAAGTAACAGATGGTGCAAGAAAAACTGCACATTTGTTCTCCTAATTCCAAGTTTAAAGTATGTCAAGTGTGAATAAAGAACAGAATGGCATGGACTGAACTATTTTCAGTAAAGATCTCAAAAATACAGACTTCTAATAATCATTCCTGGAGTTAAGCTTGTTACTTCTCTCTCCATTCACAAATAAAGTCAACAATGGACTATGCTGGTGTAAAAGCAAAGCAAGAATAAAAGATGACTTTAATATTGAGCTGTTTCCTTGAGAGACAGCTACCTACCAAGGAGGCACAGCAGGAGCTGAACTGCAGGTGCTACAGATAAGCCTCAGACAAGGACCTGCGAACACTGGATAGGCCGCTGGACTTACATCCAGTGCTAAACATCTGTTACTGATTGCAGTTTGATACCTAGACCCATTTGTTGGCAGGTTGTTTAATTGATTAAGTCAAAATGTGGATTAACATGGTATTCAGGGCCTGACAGTAGAGTGGGTCATCCCATCCTGCTTACTGTGTAGTCTAAGCGCTGCAGAAGTCTGAAAGATACCTTGGAAATTAATCCAGGCAGATTTAAACCTCAGTATATGTCAAATACATGTAAGGATTGTTCTCCATGAAGGGGCTGCCCATCCAATATACCAGATAAACTTTAACCTTGCTGAATTCACAGAGCCCTGAATCCTGGCCCAAAATGCTTTACTTTCCACAAGCGACATTTTTTTTTTCCCATCCCATTTTTAGAAACAAGGGGTGAAATCTCTGAAGTAGGTGGTCTACACTCTTCTTAGACTTAGGGGGATGATACTTGTGTCAAGGACACTTTGCTAAGCATTAAATCACAAGGTACCCTGATAGGGTATGATTTTCTGCAGCTGAGTGTCTCTGGGAAGTCAGTAACAAGAGTTCTGAGTGCAGGAAAGAGTACATGAGAAATATGTGTTCGAAAGAGAGGGCTGTAGGAATAGGGAGCTTAAGACTGCCCTGTTTTCTATGGCTCTGTCCCTTTTTCTTCCCCTCAGTGCCCAAAGTGAAGTGTGTTTGAGTACCACAGGAGGAGGCTGAAAGCTGGAGGTGTCCCTCTCTCATATGACTTCCCCATGACTACAATCAGACACTTGTTTCCCTGCTGCTTTCCCAGACTAATGAATTTTGCATTCCTGGCTATGCAGCAGCTCAGCTTCAGGAGAAGGAACGGTAAGTGCCTCATTTGGATTATTCATGACATGGTGGTTAGGTCACTCTCATGGGTTATAGGAGAGGTGGATTCAGCTCCCTGTAAAACGATCAGGGCTGGGAATGCAAACCTCTCATTTCCTTAGTAAGTACTCATACCACAAGACTATTAAGCATAAGACAGTGTCACCTTTACCAGGTATCTTTCTCAGAAGAGGGCTAAAACACTCTGGATCCTGAGTGGATGGAAGCACCTAACATTTTCTATTAATTTTCTACACTCTCTGTGGAGAGACACTTAAAATAGGAGTTGATTGCCCTCTGTGTATCTTCACAAGCAATCTCTCTCTCCACTATGGTAGGAAGACTAACTCATCAGCCCCTTTCTAGGGGTAAACACAGTTTTGTGCATCAATTTCTAAATTAAGTACCTAAATGAAGTGCACAAGATCATATCCAGGGAAATTAGATGTGCCTACTATGTGAGGAGAGTGACATTTGAACTATGCCAGAAAAATCTTGAGGGAGTCCTGTGCTGAGACGTGTGAGCACAGCAGCATCACTTTTGACCCTGACCAATACTGAGGTGTTCAAATTTATTTTGCTTGTGTCTTGCTAGCTCAGGTATCCTCACACCACACCCCATTGGGTGAGGAGCCTAGGAATAGCATTTGTCAACCTGATACCAGGAACTAAGCATCTGAATCCATGCTTAATGCACGTGAGAAGTAATGAGTGATTCAGAGGCAAAGGGCAGGCAGAGTCCCTGTCAACTTAATGAATATTTGGGGTACAAATGACCTCTGAAAATCAGGCCATTTATTTTAGCACCTAAAAATAGATTCAGATATTTAATTTTACATATTCAGGTTGGAAAATTTTGACTAGAGAGTAAATTAATTGCCTAAGGTCACACAGCAAGTCAATGTATAATGAGAAAGTAATAATGAGTAAGGAAAAAAGGTATTTTTAATCTCTGTGGATTTATTGAATCCCAAAACTCTTTTCATAAAACTAAATTCTTCTTGAATATATCTCTTCATTTTTTTTAAATTGTGGCTTAACATTCTTACTTAAAATTTATTTTTTTAATTGAAACCAATATTTTTCTCCATGTTTAACCCTGATTGGTGGTATTTCCTTGTTGCTATGAAAACAAAAGTTTCAGCCAAATCTTCAACAGCAGATATTTTGTTGCATAGGTAGTTAATGAATGAGATATTTGATTACAAAGGGATAAGTAACCTCTCTGTAGCCTGCAATTAACATTTAACTTGATATTGCCAATAAGCCAAATGAAGGGAGAGTAAACTGAATAAAAAGGATTTTTCTCTCATTAGGGGTTCATCACACACATATGCTAGCAAAGCACACTGTTGTGATTGGTAACAGTGTTTGCAGATTTTTAAAAAGCTAAGCTTTCATCTGGTCAAAAAGAAATAAAAGAGCCCACTTGTCCTCTGGAGAAAAACAATATTTTAAACTATTCAGATTTCAAGTGTGTGAAGATAATTTATAACAGTCAAGTGCATTATTAGGCAATAATGATATCTCAGGAAGTTAGTCACTCAGTTCCTGTTAAAATCCTGTGAGACTGGAGTGCCTAATTCCCTCACATGCTTTCTAGTTTTAATGAGGTCTTGCTTACACACACACAGAGACACAGAAAATGGTATCAGCTATATCCTTTTAATGCAAATATAAGATAAACCCTTAGCAGTATACTCTGATTCAAAATATAAAAAATATCTGTCTAAAGCAGTTACGCAATCCAATGTCAGCTGCACTATGTTTTTTTCCTAGTGCACAGAACTTCTCAAAGCTGTTTATCATAAATATAGAAATAAAGTGAGAATTGTCCCCAGATTAAGGTTTGAGGCTTGGGAAATACAGGTTGAATTTCTTTCACTGCTGCCAGCTTTTTGCATTACCTTGGCCGTATCATTTATATGATGTCATTAAAGACCACACAACTTCCTTAGTTGAAATAGAAATTTGAGTATGCAGGATTTTTTCTTGGTTTTAAGGAAGATTTAAGCAGTTTTTTACTGATGTGAACAGAATTCTGAAAGAAGATGAAAACAAACCAAAACCCAAACTGATACTTTAATAAAACCCTAGCTGACAGTATTAGGCAAATGACAAATAATATCTGTCATAATTTAGTTATCTAGAATTCTATCAATGTAAGTTTTCTAGCCCATCTCCATGATCCTTTTATTTTCTCTACATTTCTTCACCAACTCACCCTTTTCAAAATTTCTTCTTTGTTGCAGGACTCCCCAGGATGGACTCTAGTATTAGGAAGTGATTGGAATCACACTCTGGTAAAGGATTAGTTTTATATACTAGACCTTCCATGCAAATCATATACAAATAGTCAATACCAATTATTGCCTAAACACTTAATCATTTGTAAGAAAAATACAACTGTCACTTCTGTTATCTCTCAGGTTCACTATAACTGGGCTTTTAATCAAGGCCATGATTCTGCAGAAAGGATGCAACACTTGGCTCAGAATCTATATCACTGAACAATCATAAAATTGTTGACCACTGACACCGCTTCAGCCTGGCATATGAACCATATACGGTCTTGTCCTGGGTCTCTTTGCAGAATGAGATTTTAGCAACCCAGAGGAAAATGATAGTTTCTATGTTCATACATGATGGTTGCTTTGTTCATAAGCTGAATTTTCTCATTGCAGCTGAATGTTCAACATTGGTTTTACTATGGCTTTATCTGTGAAATACATGTCTTTTCTCAGAGCTTGTGAAAATGTGACCAAGTTAGGTATCCCCTCTCTGCTGTTCTTTGTTATGAACCATATGTGTCCTGGCTATCACTCCAGGGTACAACTTTTTGTTTAAACCACATCAGCCTATTTGCCCAAATGAAGCTGACAGCAATATTTTCAGGGGGTTTACAGTTTTCTATAGTTAATGGACATAGTTTAAAATGAAAACCTACTGCCTTACAGCAGGGTAGCAAAGAAGGATTGGCATTGGGTAATAATGGTCACTTTGTGGAGCTGATCTATGGTTTCTTTGGACCTGCTGAAGGTATCCTGTGGTTTCCTAATTGAAGAAATAATTGACTCCTAATGATTCAGCCAGGGGTTGTATGGGGTACAAACCACTACCATTGTGGTTATGAACATCATTGCTTATTCATAGCTTTAAATATGAGTCATCATTGTTGAAAGGAACACAGAAATTCTGTGTTTTTCTCTATTCCCACCTTCTGTTTAATTTTATGCTTAAGCATTAAAATAGTTTAAGTCATCTTTTTAAACCCATCTTTAACTTTGTGTTGTGTCTATCAGTGGGAGACTAAGCACAAGATCGAACTTTTACCTTTAAGAGAAATTTGTGTCCCGTTGTGGAACTTGCTGCTATTACTGTTCCCAGTCCATTATTGTATCAAAAAAAAAAAAAAAAAGGCTCTAAGGGCACACTCCTTTGCCCAAGCAAACAACTGCATTGGGTTGGTCTATGCTGAACTGTGTTTGTGGCACAAATTATTGTGTCCCATAGGGAGACACAGACATGAAAATGGATTCATTTTACATAAAACAGAGAGAAAAATTCCACAGCATGAGCTTTTCTATATTCTTAAAACCAGTATATGATCAGAAGGAAATAGATCTATAATTCATTTATAGTAGTAGTTAGTGTTAAGAGAGTGTGTGATTACAATATATTACAATAATTTTTTTAATAATATATTCTGCTACTGAAATTTTAATAAAATATAAACAAGCATACAGAGGAAACTGTATCAGATTACAAAACATCTTTTATGTCATTCTCAGTGAGAAATTCTACATTTAATGCTCTTTTATTATTTTCATATAGGATTTGTACTGTTTAACAAAGAAAAGAATAATAAAGAGGTTTTTTACCTACTTGCTATTGCTGTAAACAAAATCTGGAATTTGAAAGTGAAGCTACAAGGCTTTTTTTTTCTTTTTCATACCTTAACCCTGAAAATAATTTTTTTGAAGGGTGAAAGTGGTCTTAAATTACCGTATTGGCTTTCTTCTGTTTTATGAATTCTACTTTGGTTTTCTAGTGTAAGTCTATACCTTCAATGGGGCTACACAGATGTATGTATCCAGGAGCATAATTTGTACACTCAGGCTGAAGACTGAACCTGCCACAGGAATTTAATGCTGTGGATTGATGTGTTAAAAAAAAATAAATATCCCTTTCTCTGAGCTCTCTGCTTCTGTAGGACTGTCACCGGTAAAAGTAAAAGCTAGTCTATGTCAGTAAATGGATATTATTCTAGATATACACAGGAAGAATCACTGTGCTGAATAAAATAGGGGCATTTTTAGTTGGAGACATTAGAGTTGCAGTTTCGGCTTTCAACTCTACATGGGTCAATAGCAGTAATTAGTTCTATTCCATTACATTCTTATACTGGTTTGCTCACCATCGTATCTGAGTGCATAATATAAGTACCGTGCGGTGGAATGCAATGAACATTGTGCTGGCGTATTTTATTTCCTTTTGCCATCATCTGTGCAGCTTAAGAGTATGGCATGCAGTGAACATCCCATTGTTGTTGCCTGTTTTTTTAACCATATTACGATTAAAGGAATGTTTAGACACACCGAGTCAAGTTTCAGTTTCAATTAGACAAGACAGGGTGAAGAAGCATACTTTGTACTCCGTGAGGACAAAAGGAAGACTTATAATTGCCCTCAGTTTCTGTGAGGGTTCACAGTTTCAAGCCAGCTTTCAAAAAACTTTACTTCCCCTTCAGATGAATTTCACCCTCCTGGGCTCTGTGCAGGAAAGACACAGTTCTCAGCTATTGTCTCCATACCAGAGCTTAGTTAATCTTCCAGCCAGACTGGTTCCAGGTCACTGAGTGCCTGAGAGAGATATGGTCTGTGACACTGACCGTGATTGAAGCCAGAGGCAGCTTTAGGCAGTGAGGCAATCGGGGGTAAATGCAAGCAAATGGAGTTTGCCCACATTCATTGTCAGCAATATAGACTTTACCCACTTCTTGCCGCCTTGCCTGAAAGACAAAACAAATTGGTAAGATTACCCCATTTCACCACAGGCTTCAGTCTTGTTCTACTGGGCAAAAGCCAGAGGCCTCAATGGAAAACAAATGACAGCTTCACTGATAAAATTACAAATGAGAAAATTACCGCTCCCTCCACCCTGCAGCTCCTTTTTCCTCTCCTGTATCTTTCTCCTCTTTCGTCTGCAATCGGCAGCAGCACCAAAGGCTATCAGCACACTGTGGTTTACACAGGTCACAGCAAGCTGGCTGCCTCTCCAGCAAAGTGGAGTGTGCTGCTGGCATGCCTGACCAGCTGGGATGTGCTCCAGAATGTACCCAGTTCACATGACGGGGTGTCAAGGGCTCTGCTCTGGTTGGGGTGATGGGGGAACTGGGCAGAGCTAAGATGTTTCAATTTATATAAGATTTTTGATTATTGGGTTCTGGCAACACAACAAAAACCTTAATTGTCTTGTCACTTTGAATGCAATTAAAAGTTTATTGTTTACCTAGTGCTTCAGTATTTCAAAATGTAAAGTGTTTGCTCTTCATTTAGGGCATTGTCAGCGTCCCTATCACTACATGCTGTACAATAGTCCACTCTCATTCACAAAAGGATTGTCCTTACTGTTTTAAGTGAGTCTGTAGGTTCTTCCTTTGTTCTTCCAATATTACCTCCCAAGGCTTCTATATTCATCTATATACAGAAACCAGTGTTCTTCACTGTAATTGCAGACATCGTTAAAGTAATATGAAATCTATATGAAGCCATTCCACTCACACTTGTAATAATGTACATATGAGACTGAAGGCATCAGTTCTCTCTGTATTTTTCTATACAGAATTTGCTAACTAATCTTGCTGGCAAAGGCTGGCACAGTATAAAAGTACACCTTTTTCTTTTCTTTGTGTGTATGTATATACCATTATAATTTTTCTGGGGTGTAAAGTAATCTGACCACAAGATTATTTCTTACTCATTTCTTAAATAGCAATGGTTCACTTAAAATACACAAATAAAAGAGTAGTTACCTCAAGGAGCTCAAAATTTGTTTCATAAGTAATAAATAAGATAATACTTCATTTTAAAATTAAATTTTGTAGTGGCAGAGCAAGGGCAATTACTTGCCATGATTTAAGGTTTGTCACCTGTACAAAAGAATTGAGCTCATAAATATTTTAGAATGTAGGAGGTAAGAGCATAAGTACCAGCAAGTATTATTTAAGTACAAAACAGGTCAGAATGAAGAAGATTTAAAGAACCTGTAGGAGAGAAATTGTGGAGGGCCATGGCTGAAGTGAAATGGAACTCAGACTAATTTAAATTAGCCATCATACACTTGATGACTGCAAATTATGAAATGGAAGAAGTTTATCACTACTGGAGCTCATTGGAAACAGAAATACACCATTCCCTTGTTGTGTAATCTCATCTACTTTATTATATATAAAATCTATAGAAATTTACAGTTAATGTATATACTGAGTTACTGAAACATGTGCATTAAACTAAACACTGAGAGGATTTAAAAAATCAAATTAAACCTCATGTCAAAAAAAGAATTGGTACAGAGTTTTTTCCTCCTAATTTTCTTAACAAAAATCCCATTATTTTGTATCCCATTATCACAAAGCAAGGAGGAAGCAAAGAAGAAAATTTGAACAATCCAGAGATTCAGACCCAAAAAATCATGCCTGGCTTTTTGGGCAAGTCAAATCTACCTATAGGTGTTCAGCACAGTATCAACTTCTTTCAGATGTCTGCTATCAACTCCTCAAAACCAAGATGGCTCAAATACTGCTGTGAGAGGGCAGTTAGCAGTTGACTGAGAGCTTTGTGAACCTCTAAGGGTCTGTGATTCAAATATTTGTCCAGCTGGGTCTCATGTGGGAGTTATGTGACAACACGGTCTCCTATGTGAGTGCCCATACTTTCTGGTTCAAGTCGCTTGGAAAACAAACAGAGAAGTAACTATTGGGACAGCTAACCCCTTGGTTTCTCCCAGTATATTTAGCCCTTGTCTTCATGCCCATCTGTAGCAGATGCAAAAATTTTTAGCTCTGTTAGAATGTTTTGAGAAATGAAATAATGCATATTTCTGAGAAGAGTAAAGTTACATGCTCATCTTTCCTAACCCCAGTGAGCCTATCCAGATTTGCTGCCATGCAGTGGTGAAGCATGCTGCTTTCATGCAATGCTAAAATGTATTTGACAGGCTGTGTGTCAGTTGAGCACATAATTTTAAACACTTTCTATATTCAATTTTAATATTGTAGCTTTCTGTTATTGAAGGGGAACAATCCTTTAATATTAGCTTTTGTATCACATGAGCAAAGTAAATAAAGTAAAAAATAATGAACAAGATACAGAGCAACATGTTCACACTAAAGGCATTAAAGGATGTACTATTTATTATTCAATATTTATACTATTTGATAACAGCTATTTCCTTCACTGGAAATATGAGTAGGGACACCAATGATAACAGTCACTGCACTACAGGAGAAAGCTTTCAGTACAGTTTATAAATCATATTGTGCTGTTTGGAGAGCTCTAAGGTACTATATTGAAAGCCTATAATGCATTAGAACGCTTTCAGTTTTATTCATTTAATGTTTCTCCTTGGTCTGCTCTGATATAGAAAATAGGAAGCACAAACTTATACATTTTGAGCACTTGCAGACTGTGATTCTATTGCTAAAGGTGCAATTTCATTGCTTTATTAGTAATACAGAACAAATATGTTCAACCAGTAAAGTAACAAATGGCCATTCAGCCATTGTGTGTTTTGGTAGACATACACTCAGTGTTTGAGAAACATGGTTCTGTCTTGTAGTTTAGGGATGTCACATTTCTTGTTTCCTGATCCTTGTATGTTCTATCCCAGCAAACAGAGATGAAAATAAAAGGAAGAGACCAAAAAAAAAAGCAAATTGAAGTTACTCAGTATGGGGAAAAATAACAGAGAAAACTAGAACTAACAAAGAAAGTTTGCTTCATACTGAATTTGTGCCATTTTAAGTTTTGGGTTTTTAACCCATAGTATTGGTCTCTTCAAAGGAGTGAAATACTTTATCTTCTTGACAGAATAAATTGAGTGGAAAATTACATAAACCCCTCAGCAGATGTTCTTTCCCACATTGTTTGGGAATTTATCCCCATTACTCAGTGCTTCTAAGGCCCATGCCAAGCTGAATAGGGACATTAGCAAACTTGAATATATGTTTAGGTGAGCAGTATGCAAATATTCTTTTACCATCTCCTCCTTATTTTTCAGTGTCAGTCAACTTCACCATGGTCTTCTAATATGTTTCTATCAAGAATATCTCTGTGTAGGTGCTAGACATATCTCCATTGCAAATCCAATAAATGAGAACCTGGTTTTTTTCACTGAACCAAAAGCCAAAGTCCAGACCTCTATAAATTCAGTTTGCTATAATGAATGGGTCTTGGAGTCAAAGCTGTCAGGCAACAAATAAGAGGAAAAAATAAACCAATTCCAGTTCCTGCTGCCTGCAACATATCTATAGCTGTATAGCATACTAATCTCTGCAAATCAGATGGCATCTTCAAAATTATAATGCACACCAGTGAGTTAAGCATCTGTATAACAATAAGATTTGTCATCCATCATTCAGTGAACATCATAAGGCAACTTACTGTCATCCAGTGCCAAGTGACATCTATCTAGTTTTCCTGTCCATCTGATTCTAAACCCCACTGCAAACCTTGATAAATTCTTTTTTTTTTTTTTTTCTCATTCTTATTTTTAATGTTCTGGTAAAGCATCCATAAAGTTTGTGAATGAAAACAATGACACATGCTATAACCAATGGACAATGAAAATCTATTCAATAAATATCCATTATTCCTGTTTATTCATTTCATTAGCAAATGTAGTGAATTTCACCAATGAAAGTCTCAACAGAATAGTAAGGGAGATTTACAGCCCAAGCCCAAAAAATACATCTGCAGCTGAGAAGTGCATGAAGAGATGCATAGGAATCTGGGGATAAATCAACAATCTCATGCACTGAGGTGCATCCACAAAGAAATTAGAGACTACCTGCAGAGAAAAACATCTCCGCTGTTCTCTGTGTACTTCCTTGTCCCTAAAAATACATCGTGAATTGGGACAGTGGAAAAAAGAGACTGAAGAATTGGAACAAGAGATGAACAGTAGTGGAAGTTTTCTCCACTGGGATTAATTAGTCTTCCTTGGCCTAGGAAGAATGGTATAAGGCAGATTCATTGGTCTGAGAATTGGCCAGAGCCTGATGTTTTTAAATAGAAGCAGTAATTTACACGGGAGAATAGTCAGGAGAAATGTGTATTCCTTCTACAACAGATAAATGCTGTTCGTGATGTTTCCAGTAAGAGACCTAAAGGAGATGATTTTTGAAATTAACGTCACTGCACAGATTGTTGGCTAGTCTGATACGATTCTTGGAATACATTCTTGATGAGGTGAGATTACCAGCAACATTGGTGCAAAAAACAATAACATCGTTAAATAGAAAGAATATTTTCAATAGTACCCATGTCAATCCATAGAAGAAGAAATAAATTTCTGTTTAATTAATTGTAAATAAGAATAGTTGTGATTTTAATCTGATATTGCTAGAGAGAAACACAGAACATTCACTACGCTAAACAGGATAGCAAAAGCAAATATAGAAATAATTAAGCTCAGAGATTTCAGACCTTACTTTGATTATTGGTCTAAGTTTTGTCAGCATAACTGTATGGGCCATTATTCTCTAGTAGAGCCTAGTTAGAGAGAGCTCTATTAATAAACGTCTGTTATTCACACTGTGGTTGCAAAGAGTTAATCCATCAGTGGTGGATCTAATAGAAGAGTTTTCCATTTTCTCATCCCTCTCCCTAAGCTGCTCCGTGCCTGAAGACCACAGGCCCCTCTGTTGCTCTGAGTCAACCAGGCAACCAGTTCTCCCTGCAGGTAACACTGGTGCAAGCTGATGATGCAGATACTTGACAGTCCCAGATTTAGTTAAAATGGGTCATGTGAATGTATTCAAACCATTCTTAGCAGTCATATACTTAAATCAATATCCACTCCCTGCCAATCTGGAGGTCCCAGATTGCTATCAAAACAGGCCTCTAGTTTAAAACCAAGAGGTTACAAAGAATAAGGAGTAAATAGTGCAGCCTTTGCTACAACCTTCCTTATCCATAAAGCTAAAGAAGCCACACCCTTCTCTTTAAAAATACGTGGTAGAGGTTTACTAACATCTCACATACAATTTAAATAACAGAATAGGAATTGTTGACAGATAAATTCAGATGGCACAAGTGTCTCTCTTTATTAGGAGAAATTAGTGTGTTCTTTTTAAGACCATTGTATTAAGACTAATACAAGCCATAAAATTTTCAAAAACATTGAAGTCCAGAGTTCAAAAGTGACCCAGCCTCAGATATGTAAAAGCATTTATTATACTTCTTCCCTTGGTGTGGCAAAATCTAGGTGACTTGATCACTAAATCCTTTCCTATTTGTGCAGTTGGATCCACAAAAGCACTTCTACCGAAAATTAACTGCTCCTTTAGATTTCCTAATACAGCTGTTTTTCTTCCTCACTCTAAGCTGAACAGACAATTGAGTTTGATAGCAGGGTCAGCATAAAAATGTATGGAAAGGCTTAGAATCTTAGGAGACAACAGATAGTATGCCAAGAGATGCCAGCAGTAACGGATAGGAGATGTCACAGAAACAGTATGTCATACATCCTGGTATGCTAAGGCCTACAGAAAGTAGTACAATTCTTTAGCCACCTTTCATTGTTCTAAGCCATTTCTGGAACATTTCCAACAACTGTTAAATATAAGAAGATATGGTCGTTGATGGCTCCCTGATCTCTAGACCAGTGATCTAACAGTAGGCTATACAGACATACTGCAGCTTTTAGTCAACTAACATGTTCTGAAAGAGCGGATTGTACATCCATTGGTCATTTAAAGGTTACTCTTTAAGAATTTCAGATACCAGTTTAACAGTGTAAGTAGGGAATTAGGTTGACTTTCCACACTGAAATAATTTTATGGACTTAATGTAACTTGCTGAACTATTTGAAATAAGTTCTGTAAGAAGAATTTATATGTTTTTACTTTATGTTACTGTGTTTTCCAGTTTGGCCATGGAAAGAATGAGATAAATTCCAAGAACCTTATGACAAAAAGTAAAGTAGTATGTGACTTTGACCCAAAGCCTTCATCCCTGCTGCAACACAGAATTTGTTTGGTAAAGCTGGAAAAAAAAAAAAAATCTGTGGTCAGATTTCACTAAATAAAATGTGTACATGTTAATTTGGACTAAGCATCCCACAATTCCTCAAATAAAAGAAATAAAAGTAGTAGTTATCTATTTCCTATGTATCAGATACTCAGCTCTACTGTCTTCCAGAGAGATGCCTGTTTTCACCACTTGAATCTGAGGGTCTGCTCTTTCTATTTTAATTCTTCTTTCTTTCTTCTTTTTTTTTTTTTTTAACTATATCGCAGTCTACCCAAAAGATAGGGGGAGCATTGACTGTAACGTGGAAGTGGATAAGGTTTTCCAAGCATTTATGTCCCATTTTAAATACATTTAGAGCTCTACAGATCCTAAATCTGGCAAAGTCAAAGTTCTTTGAAAATGGGCTCCAGGTCATATAAAGGTGTTTTGAGAATTTTACTTACTCTACTCAGTATATGTTCTCTACCTGTTCTGTAATAAGCAGTCATTCTTTTTTGCCTGCTTTAATATTCAGCATCCCTGAGGCTGGAAGATTATATGCAAACAATGTTAATAGCATAATTTCTCTCCATATTTTCAACACAGCCTGTCAATAAATCAGGTTTAAATAAATCCCAGTCCTGTAAGATAAGACAGTTTGTAATGTCTTCAGTTGCATCATGGATATTTATTATAAAATGTGTGTAACATGCAGAATTGGAAATCAGTTTCGGTGAATAAAAAGGAACAAAAATTATATCCCCTATAACCCTGGACAAATTAATAGTTAACCAAACTTCAATATGAAGTTGTTAGAGATAAGAATTCAAACTCAGTTGTATAATTTTTCAGATATGGTCAAACCTGCATGACTTCAGTCTTACCTACTGTGAATACTACATGAACAACTTACACATTATTTACAAGGCTTTCCCCTTCCTCTCTACCTTATCTGCTTCTGTACAGTACCACCCTGAAAAACATTCCTTGACAGCTAATTGTTTGAACCCACTCTAGGCCTCTCTGTAATAAAAAGCAATAGCATCCTGTGGGACATTTGTTTTATCAGCAGCCCTTTAGCTAACACTCAGAATGAAATCCTCCACTGACTCTCAGTTGCAATTGTGAGATTTTTTCCAGGCACCGATAGTGGAATAGAAACGTTTCTGGTCAGTACACTGGCTCATTGTCTAGCAGCCCTACAGCTTCTGCAACATGTATAGTTTTGGAACTGAGGCCAGTGACAGCCACTTTAATCCTTCACCTGATAGCCACATCTTTAAGTATCATAGCCCTCTGTGCCAAAACAGTAACCTTGGATTGCTTTTCTGAAACCTACAAAGAGGAACCTACTTTTATAACCTGTATTCATCTGTGGGAGCAGGTACTCCAGAGTTACAAACCTGCTCTCACCATTAATTTATTTTATGTTCTTCAGTGAGGTATTTAACTTTCCTGCAGCTGACCAGTTTGTTGCAGGAAGAGATATGTTTTGTTATGACAGTCGACTTTGACAGCTGAGCTCCTGGAAACATAACACCAATCCAGTTGTGTCCTGCACCATAACATCTATGACCACTACTGCCAGATTCAAAAATTTACATTACAGAACTGTGGCTATAGCTGTGCTACTGTGGTGGTCAGATGGAAGATATATTGAATAGATATTTGTGGTGAATTTCTAAGATAACCAACCTGTGTAGTCAATAGCACTGTATATTAGCTCTTTCAGGACCCAGTTCATGATATCCTGAAGTAGGTGTCTGAAACACGGAAGATAAATTACAACTCTGTCGAGTCTGCAGGGAGTCCAGGCTGATTAGTTTAAATGTTGATGTCTCTATTGTAGCTTCATAGAGATAGCAGAGAGGAGTCATACTGAAGGAATGCTGGTACAGGAGTAGTTATGCCATCTCTAATGTAATCCAAGCATGTAGAATTATCTTCTGTTTATACAATTTTATCTACATCATGGATGTTAGCATAGCCATTTTACCTGGAAACTGCATTTTTACACCCCACTTGTTATAACTATTCTAATAAACATTGCAGTGATTTTTGGCCTGGTTTCTTTGCAAGATGCAATCAAAATGGATATTAGGAAAGGAAAGAGCAAGATTTTTAATGCAGTTTCAAAATGAGCATTTTCTTGGTGTCTGGGTAGACAAAAATATATTAGCCTTCCAATAAAAGGATAATTTTTTTTAGGTTTATAGAGTTACCAATTACTTGTTGAACTATAACTAAATATAAGAATAACAATAAATATAAGAATAACAGTGGCAACAAAAAATAATCTGAAGGCAGAAAATGAAATAAGTCAATAGTTATCTACCAGTCCCGTAATTCTAGGATGTAGTTAGCTGATATACATGCACTCAAATTGTTCATAAATAGTCAGGCATGCCACTTTGCCCAAAACTGTCATAATCTGCTTTGGCTATTACTAGCTCCTTTTACTTCCACCATTGTATAAGACACTTTATCTCCTGTCTACAGGACATAAACCCAAGCTAAGGATATGACATTTACATTCATATTTCATTGGTTGTACTGGATGAGTAGATTTATTCTACACTTTGGGAGCATACAGAATGAGAAAAGATTCTTACCAACTTCAGGTTTGCCTACACCTGAAGGTTTCAAAACCAGTTACTGTGGCCTGGCTTTCATACCAGGCTGAAAACCCAAGTAAAATAATTTCCTAGGAAGGCTATTCCATTTAAATTTTGCTAGTAAAGTAATGGGAACTCCTGTACTGAATCAGATAAGTTGTTCCTCTAATCCAGGAACAGCTCTAACTGTGAGTAATGTCACCGTCCCCAAATAAGTTTCAAGAAACACTGTAGTGAGCCCCTATTTAATTATCTGCCTGATGAATTGCTCCTTTTCCCTCTTATTTAAATCTCTGTTTATGCCTGGAGCACAAAATATTTCAATGTTTTCCAAAAGACTTGCTTTTATTTTGTTTTAACACTTTTCACTATAGAGCTATATGTTTTTGTTGCACATACACATAGCTAAATCCTTTAAAGGATTCACCTGTGACAATGAATTCCATAGATTTTTTTTTTTTAACATACACATTTTAATCCATTCTGACTTTTCCACCTTGCAATCTCATTGATTACTATTTGTTCTTGTATTCTGAGGAACGGCAGATAGAATTTTCGAAAATAGTTTTTAGTATTCCACAAAGCTACAACAAAATCTTCTTTGTCCCAGTCCTGTTTAAACTACATACTTGATACCTCTTATTTATACTTCCCATACATTCTCAATTTTTACCAGATCCAGAAAGAGGACTCCCCAAAATTTTCATCAGTTTGGGCAAGTTATCCACTAAGTTCATGGGGAAATATAAGTAGTGAATTTGAAGAAATATGAGTTACTTCTATCAAATTCTGGATGTCTTAGATAAGAAATTAAGAAAAAAAAAAAGAGTTAATAAGGGACAGGTAACACTAAAACAATGCTGATGTGGTGAGCTCTATCCTTTATGCCCTTAATGTCAGGTTCTCTCCTCTTTTAAAGGAAGAGGAACTGGGAAGAAATGAACTTTTGTTTTCTTTCTTAATCCAGGAAGTCAGCAGAGGAACTCTTTTTGAAGCAGCAATGGTAAGGGATGTGGTCCTTTTATAGAAATTATAGAGAATGCAGTAGGCTCTCCTTTCCCTTTACTCTAGGCCTTTGTGTCTGGATGGATTGGCAAACTCTCCATCTTCTCATTCTACCTCAAATAATATATGTTGTCTTAGATGTGTCGGGAATAATGAAATAAAAGAACAATATAATTTGAACTTCTTATGAGCAAAAAAATTTCCAGACTTCCACAAATGTAAGCAAATACCACATACTAAATTTCAATAAAGATCTGTTGTGTCTTGCTTGGTGAGGACAGTTGGCTCTGGAATATATCCTTAGAGCCCTTCACAAAGCGACATACATGCTTATGATGCTTCCCTGAGAGTCAACACCAGCCCTCACACCATAGTTAGTGCCATTGTGCTTGAGTGCAATGTAGGAAGCACTAGCTTGGGCTTATCACGATTGTGACAGTATTATTTTTGGACCCTTAGGACAAGCAAACTGCATTTGTAAAATGTATTACTTCAATATATTCCCTTTCCTAAAAAATGTTTCAAGGTAATCCAACAGGAAATTGACTTTTCTACAGATTTTTGTGACACTAGGCTGTGGGAATTTTCATCCTCAGGAGGATGTTCTCTAGTGCACAGAGCCTTAAAACTTGTGAAAAAAATGTTGCACTGCACTGAGGTGGGCACTGTCCAGAGTCCATTGCAAAAGTGAGGACAGTGACTTGAGCTGCACTTCCCATAAGCCTTTTCACAATAAGTTGTTAATTAGAAATTAAACATTTCGGAGGATTTAGAAATTGAATAAGAAACTACTGAATGTAATGAAATAACCCCATTTATATTTTCACAAGAGTTAAATCTTTTTCTTTTGCTTCACCCTTTCAGAAATGTAGGTATTTCTGAACTTAAAATTTTAATCAAATATCCTTTTCAGAGGAAGTTCTTCATCAAGATTCCTTGGTTATTGTTTGCTTCTACAGGATCTGTGTATTTTCCTTTGCTTTAGGCTTTACTAAGATGATTCAGTTTCTATAAAAATCTTGAGAGGAAAGGAATTTTATTTTAAAAAATTTCTTTTATTCCAACTGACTCAAGGCCCAAGACTATGAAAACAGTGATAATCCTGTCAGTGAATATTACTCTACCTGTGAGCTTCTAAAGCCATACATCTATATTGCAGAGCCGTGACAACACAACTGTGTACTTGGGTCAGGGCAAAACCAAGGGCTGAAACAGCTATGACAGCAGAAATCTCTACTGTTCCCAGAGCACCTACACTTAGGCCAGCAGCATGGCACATGGTATGGTTTTATTCTACTTATATATAAGGGTACATTTGGATGATGCAGATGCATTTGCACAGAAGTCCTTTGCCAGTGTAGTACTGAAGTCAGGCTGTGCTGCTGTAGACATAAGCTCAGACTATATGAGACATATCCAAATGAAAAAAATCTTGAGGAAAAAGGACTGTGTTACTAAATCACTCTCAAGAAGCTGTGACTGGTGATCATGGAGCCTGCAGGAATTAGGCTGATCTTTAGAGGAAGATGCAAAAGACTGGGATGGAGAGATGGCAGAGGAGAGGGCACTGCCTCCGGAGCCAAGCACAGTGTGCCTTAAGGAGGTGGAGCTGCAACAGTGCGTGAAGCCTGATAAACTGTTCTTTGGTGGTTTGGGGCTTCACTGTGATTTCAGTAGCTGCTTTTAGCAAAATGGAGCAAACTACTTGAAATTCCATCCTTCATGAAAACTTAAGTTGATTTGGAAAGCTATGGCTGCTTCAAAGCTTGCTGGGTCACGGTGTTTTCCCACCGTGGCATAAGTTATTCCAGTGCAGAAGGACCAACACAAAAGGTCCTATAAAATCCTCTGTCCTGAGCTACCCCCACTGTCAATGGTCCTTGTTGGCAAGACAACCACTGAGGCAGGGGATGAATCACAGACAGACACAGGCTTATTAAGTGATTTAAGAAAACTTTATAATTTATAATTACAGTACCTAGTCCTGTGAATATCTCTGGGACTCCAGGCAATACAAGCTAGAGGTAAGGGAGGTTGGACACATTTTCATGGACAGCATGCATTTAGCCCCCTGTGTGAGAAGCTACCTGGTACCAGTTAGAAAATTTTTGATAATTTTCCCTTCAGAGCCATGGGAGCCATAATATTCCATTCTCTGATATGGGATGAAGCTGTAAATGGTGTGCATCTACCCTTGAGTTGACTGACAACAAATGTCTTAAAACTGCTTCTGTTTCTCATACATATACTTTCTGGATGTGTGCCGTGTCATCCAAATATAGACCTCCTCACGTCTCAAAAGGGTGCTGTAAGGCACACATTTTTCTCAAAACGTGCTGAGAAATAACAACATAGGGATTGTTGCTGCTGCATATAACTGTGATAACTGTGAAACAGCTGGACCTTCTGGCATCCCGGTTCTTTTCTGGACAGAAGGTAAGGGGAACAGTCAGATGCAAGGAAGCAGGACTAATCAGTAGCAACTAAGAATTACACCCTGTGTCCTTCATACAGCGGCACAGAATGGGCAAAACAACGTTATGTTCTGAAGGGATGGCAGCTCCTGTGATTGCTGCAGACATCAAAAGTCTTTATCAAGAATATACTTTCTCATGCATTAGTTAAAAAATTATACCTTGATTCCTAGCCTTCCTGATTTTGACTCACTTGGTAGTGGTGAAGGAACAAAATATGCACATGTTAATTAACATCCTTGTTTTCTTCTACCAGGGCTGATTAGGAGGGGAACTACCCATTTGTATTTTAACTACCATTGTTTTATTCAGGAGCAATATAAACACCTTAGTAGAATGTCATGACTGAAGGAGAATTAAGCATACTAATCTGCTCTTCATTCCAGCCATTAATATACTATATATCCTGTCTTCACTTCACTTTCATATTCATTACTTCTTTAATGAAAAAAAAAAGATATTTTAATGGTCAAAAAAATCTAAATGATTAATGGTACATCAGTTAATGACATTTTAAAAGTATTTCAGGCTGGAAATGTGACACTACAATCATTAAAAATCAGATTCAATTTCCAAAGGTCCTAATCTTAAACTTTATACTGCTGGAAGAAACATAAAATGATATTCCGTAAGCTCGGGTGCTTCTGTATGATGGAAAAGCTCAGGAGTTTTGTGAGTGCTGCCAGAAAATAATGTGCTCTCAGAAATTCTGGAAGTTGAGCAGGAAGATAACTGATGAGGATATGACAAAGTAAATGAACAAGTTGTTCGGTATAGAGGAATTCTCAATCCAGAGAGATCTTTTTCTCTGAGACATCGTTTGGGGTCCAAGAGTAGCATAATGGCTCCAAATGGATAAAATCAACAGTAAATCCCATTCTCATGCATTATGCATGAGCTCTCACTATTGGAGTTTACACCACCATCTGGTGTTTAATTATTCCCACTTTACACCACACGGTGGTGTGAATCTAATGAAATGAATATGCACATTATAATAATTTGGTGCATAGATTCTGTTTTGCTAATTATTAGTTGCCAGGCATCCTTTTTCTAAATCTGAGAGTTGAAATTCACTATAGAAAATAACTGTTTCTGTAGACTCTCACTGGCAAATACAACGACAATTAATTGTTCCATTCTCTAAAGATCCATTATTCCTATATGGCTGGTTGATTTTCTCTAACATCTGTACAATGTAAATTAATTATACAGTAGTGTCAGAATTCCCATTCTCGAACACTGTCAGTATTGTTAGAAAGGACCTTTTCTATAATGTTTGTAGATTTTTTTTATTTTAAAAATACACTTTGGTATTGAAGGACACTCTTCTTGTCTCCCTTGAAGACACAGTGGCTGTCACTATATGTACAAAGTTTTGTTATGTAGTCAGGTTATTGTTTTTTCACATTATCACCTGTAGGTCATTAGATTTCAATCTGTCATCAGCGTATCTGAAACCAATATCCTTCGTTATTAAATGAGTTACGATGGTAGTTCCTACCTGGCAAGAAGCCCTGCTGTGAAGAGTGAGCCTCCAGCAAGCCCTGTGTTCCCAATGCTCCAAGAAAGAAACCTGAAAATTCTGTTCCCTATTAGCAAATTATACTGTTCACAACTTTTTCTGAGAGCAAAAGTTTTTATAAGTTAAGATACAATGTATGGAGAGCCAACAGGATTTTCTGTAATAATCACAAAGAAAACTTGGAAGGCTTTAATATGATGTTCAACAGTGGGGCTTTTATACTAGAGGATGGTGGTTATCTGGTAAGATACATGTTTTAGTTTATTTTTTTATGGTTTTTTATACTTGTGAGTTCCGAAGTTTTTGAACATGTGAGCAAACTCACAAGATTGGTTATGGTGTATAGTATGAAAATCATCTAAAATTTGTAGATGTTTATCTTTGAAGAGTTATTTGAGAAAATGAGACAAAGCAGGATAAGTGAGAGACTCTGAAAACTTAGAACAAAAGCATTTTGGTGTGGTGGTTTGGTTTTTTTCCCACCTTTTGAAATATCCCTATTAGTTTTACCTGTGCTTTTCCTTAAACTGTGTTTCAATAATCTAAAAAAAATTAAGGAAGAGAAAAAGAAGAATTCAGAACAATATTATTCAGATAGTTTTCAATGAAGACTAAAACCTCAGTTTCATAATACCTTGACGATTCAAACCAGCCTACCTTCCTTCAAGACTTTAATAGCACATATTAATTGACAATCAGTCCTTGTTAGAAAATGAAAAAATCGTTATTAGTTTCAGAACGTTTTTCACTGTTCTGCAAGAATCAAAAAAATTATGTTAAATTTTCATTCATTGTTATGCATGTTTTAATCAACAGTCTTTTCAAATTAGTACATAGGTTTGAGTGGTATGGAGGAACCTGTAGTTTATAGCAGATATTGCAGCAAATATATGTATTATAAAAGCAAACATGTTATTTCAAATATAATATACTTATCCACATCATGAAGGATTTTTTTTCACTAGATCAGCTTTCAAATTGTTATAAATACAGCTGAAATAAAACTTCTAAATTCAGTGATGTTATCCAATCTGAATAGAAACAAGAAATATTATTACAGTATTACCAATTAAACAAGTATTCTATACTTTTTCATTTTTTTGAAAAAAATAATATACAATTTTATCACCATTTTGCAAATATCTGGCATTTGAATATTACAAAAGCTAAACAAATGCAGACATAAAACAATCCTGTATAGTCCCAGTGAGTGATAGAAAGTAATGTTCATTAAAAAAAATTTCTGATACAGACTTTCAGTTTTCATATGTAAAAGTGTGGTAGAAAGCAATTGTATAGAACAGTTATTGTCTCAGAAGTGTAAGTAATAACAAAAAAAGTCAAAGAATGTCCACCAGTTTCTTTTGACTCAGACTATGTAGTTTTTCAACAACTGCTCATCAGAGAGCAGAATTATACCACATTATCTGGTCCTGGAATAAGTGGGAATAGTGTGAGATTCATATCAGCTCCCTGGGCTAGCAGGGAACCTTGAAAATTGGAGGTCATGTTTCTAGTAGTTGAAGAAATTAGGAAAAGGACTGTGTGGGGTTAAACTTAGTATTATCTCATCAGCATTCAGCACCACTGCTATGCCATGAAGGAGAAAAAATAACAGAGAAACATGAGAAGAGGAATAGATAAAAGGCAAGCACTGAGAGGAAAAACATGTTGTTTCTTAATTGAGCTGGAAAGAAAGAAGAGGAGGAGGGGAAGACGTTGCTTGCAGCTTTCTTTTGATGAGAAACCTTTTTGTGCCCATGACTATGTAGGTTAAAAATGTAGTACTGTCTCTATCAGTCACATTGTAATTCTTATGTAGTAAATCAATGGTGAAAAATCAGGAAGAAAATAAGAGGAGGAAGGGAAGAAAAATATAATTCATAAATGTGAATATTTGCAAGATGTACAGGGCCAATTCATCTGAATTAAGGTATCATCATAACTCCTTTAAGTCACCGAAGCTATGCAAGTTTACATCAGCTGAGATTTTCACTCCCTTCTTATTCCCAACGTTTCAGTTCCTTTCTCCCCACTATATCCCAAAGTATCCCTGACTCTCTTTGTAGTTCTCTACTGTGCTGTAATTTATACTGCACACAAAATGAAAAGAGGGGTTGAGGACACAGCCACCAATGTGTAAGGGTGGTGTAAGATTCAGTGTTAAGACATTGTGTCATATCTGAACTTTTTTCTGAAGCATCTGAATTTCACGTATTATTGATATTTCAGGATTTAATTTATCTTTTTCCCTCTGTTTACTTTTTAGAGACCTGTAACCCTCCCTACCCATTATCCAGCCTGGATTAGAAATAATCTCACAAGACTGTATTCTGAAATGGAGTTTTCGGTATATTCCATTTGGAGACCTGGAATAAAAATGGCAAGAACAGCCACTGCAACGGAATGTTGGCATTTGTGGTCTCAGGTGGCAAGGAAAAGTACTGAAACTCAAAACTAAAAGCCCACAGATAAACAGGTAAACTAAATCTTCTTGATCTTGGGGTAAAGGCAGGTCTTGGGGACGAAGTTTGACACTGTCCTTATTTTAGCTAATCCTAACGCAGTGTTTTCTAATTATAGGATACCCATTCCCTCTCAAACAAAGCTGCCTGTCAGCCCACTCCCCAGCAGACATGGCCATATGGAGCATGCTGCAGACGGCCGGGCAGTGGCATGTGTACAGCTGTGCAGGATGAGCACCCAGGTGTTTCAGCCTGCCTGTGACAGGCAGCGAGCAGACAGCTCCTCCACAAGGGTGGGCAGGATACTCAGCAAGAGTGAAAGAAACCTGCAAGATGGGATTTGACAGTAAATACAATAATAAAAACTATTTTTTTTTTTTTTTCCAGATCAGTTTTACACTCCATCGTGAGAGACAAAGTCTGGTCTCACTTAGCTTTGATGAGACTGTAAGTAAGAAATATGAATGTCAGCGTAGCTCAAAATCATGTTAAAACAGCAATGAGGATGGATTTGTTCTGGCTGCCACATGAACTAAATGATCATACCTAAGGCAGACAGGCAGTGCAAGATTCTATCCCCATATTTGCTCTGCTCACATTCCCAGGGCCACTGCTACCTGTTTCCAGTGGCTCAGCTGACACCTTCCAGAGTTGTGGTCCCGTGCTAAATATACTGCTTAGATTATAGGGAAGGCAAACTCACCTCACTGCCTGCATCCGAGTTCCTTTTGACTTGTGCTGGTGAAACTGCTGTAGAAACCTAAGCTTTTTTCGGTCACAGCTGATGCTGGAAAAGACACATTTTATGCTACCATCAGCTGAATCCTGAACACAGCTGCATCCAGATTCAAATACATTCATACACGCAAATAACAGTGCTGTGAACACAAAAGAAATACACATTGAAAAAGCTATTATAAAGTGCCAGAGTGCTTTATGTAATACAAAAAAGACTTATTACTAAGTATTTGCATTGCTTACAAAGCTTTAGAGATGCTTTAAAGGAAGCTTTAAAACAGTGCATGCATAGAATGAAGGTTTTCTTTAAAATAAAGAAAATTCCATATATATATATCATAAAAGATGAAATGAGTGTCTGTTTCACCATTTCAGTGTCTGTTTCAGTGTTAAATAATTGATTTTTATCCAAATTCAGAATTTTGTTTAATATTGCATTGCAATTACATAAATCAGAAATCCTTATAAATATTTTTGGATATTGGTAAAGATATGTGCTTTTCTATGTTGCTTTAAGATGAAAAATTTACAAGAAAAATTTGAGGAAAATATATTTTACAAGCACAGTCTTATGAAAATTAGCATTATTGACACTGTATATATATTGGGGAGAAAGAAGGAAAATTAAGAATTTCAGCCAAAGCATTTTATGAACTTTAAACAGATGCAGTCACCCTGCTCCTACTATTATAATCCTAAGTTTGGCAAAATTTTGAGTGATTTAACAAATGAAGTGAAGTGTATTATACAGGCTCAAGTTTTGGTCATTAATCTTTAACAAATCAGAAAATACTCATCCTGTTAATCCTGACAAGAACAATGTCACAGAAAGTCAAATGTGGGACTCATCTCAACTAAGGTTAATCATATAAAAATTAGACGACTTCTAGGACTTCTCCTTCCCATCCATGGAGAGACAGAAATGAGAAAAATTGCCTTCTGGATATGCCTATCCCTCTCCACTGATTACAAAAGGAGCCCAGACAGCTTACTTAGGATAGGCTGGCTTTTTCATAGCTGCACTAATGGGGATGAATACCATCTGCAGGGTGAGATTTTCAAAAGTGCTTACATGACTTAAATATTCACTTTTCATAGGCTTTCCAGAAAACTCTGTTCCTAAATTACTTATATTTGGAGTTTATTTTAATTCCTATCAAATGAATAGGCAGGCACATTAGCAAAATCCAAGTAAGCTGATTATCTCCTTTAGTTCTTGATGTGTGTCTTAAGCACACCTTACAATTTCTTTGTTTTTTGTTAGCACATGCTTGGAAAAGCAAATGCAGAAGAAGTATGCATCCTGATGGGGATACTGAGTTCAAAAAGATAACAGAGAAAGAAACATATGAGAACCTTTATTAAAACTGCTCAGGGGAAGAGGAAATAACCTCTAATGAACTTGCATTGCCACACATAGAAAATTTCCTTCTATAAATAGTAAACAGTGAATGTTTTATAGTTGGAGTCATTAAAGTGGTTCTTGTATTTATACTAGCTAAAGAAAATTACAAATTGCATTCAGGCATACCTGTCATCTCTATTGATTATTAAATATAATTTACCTAAAAAGTAGGATGTAATATTGTCTTCTACTGATTATATTCCTGAGAGGAGGAAAAACTCTTCAGATGAAGCTATGATGCATGATAGAAAGATTTCATATCTGACTGATAAAGCATACCTTTGTTCATGGCACCACTGGGCTTTACCACCCTCCACCTCATGACCAGCTGTAGGAGCCAAGGTTAAAGCCCTTGGGCACCTAAATTCCCATTAGTAAAGCCTCTTAGGTATTTAATCCTGGCATGCACAACAGTTTAATTCTGTTAACATTAAACAGTGAGGTGCCAAGATCCTGTTTAAATCCCAGCTTGATTAATACAACAGATATTTCCAGAACTATTTTACCTGGGTTGATTCATAGTGTAGCCAGCCTTCAAGAAAGGCAAAACTGCCATATCTTTAAAGGGGCAATTCGATGGTCAGTGAAATATGAGGGAGCTAAGCTCTGACTCCTCTTCTGGAGGAACCCACACCTGCCTGGGGTGTGCCACTGAGAAGGAGTTCCAGGATGGGAGTTTCTCAGCCTCTTCTGTCTCACTTTCCAAGAAATAACTCAATATCAAAAGGGCTGGAGGGAGAGCAGAACAATTTGGCAGCTGGCCGATTGGAATGCTCACTTGGACTATGGGATCACTGCCTTCTCAACAGAAGACGTAAATAATCCAGAAAGGGTAGAATAGCTTCACCATGTAGAAATAGAAGTATTCCCCCTTCTTTAACCAGGTGGTTTCAATTTACATAGCAGATGATGGTTTATACTACTTTCAGAAAGAGGAAAGGGAGAGGGAGGAGTGGAGAGTCAATATTCCTTGCCATATCATGAGTGCTCTAAGTGCGATAAATAAGGCAGAGCAGGGCAAACCTCTATTAAAAAAAAAAAAAAAAAAGAGACACACTGAATTCTCAATTGATTTCCTTTAAAGGCAACAGTCTTAACAATAATGCTTAAGCCAAGACCTGTGAACTTCCACTTAGGCACTTCTCAGTATTAGAAATTTAATTTCAAAAACTGAACAGCCATGGACTGTTCTGCTGTCTTTGGAGGAGTGTATCCTTTGAGAGTTTCTGGTGAAACAGAGCTCTTCAACAGAGCCATGATGCTGCAAGCCCATAACTGGAAGCTGTTGTCTTTTTTCTTCCCCATATCCAGAAACTGCTATGATTGCCTTTTGAAAAGTGCTGGCACTTGTTGGATACTTTCCTGAACTGCCTGAACTAATTATATCTACAGAAAACTGAACAACAAGAAAAAGAGCAATCAGTGCACTGTAGGACCTTAGTAAAGCAAATAGTGGGGGAATATCAGAGCTGGGACAAAGAGGTGGCTCAAAATCCCACCAAACAGTGCAGGTAAAAGCAAGACCAGATCTTAGAGTGGCTCAGACTGCCACATCATTTTGGCTATGCATCCTCTTTTAGGTGCCCTGATTTCCCCAGGCATGTGAAAGGTATATATCTTTATCCACAGCATAAAATTTTGAGTTATTAACCTGACTATTCAGCCATGTACCTGAGGACTAGCATCCAAACCTCTCTGTGAGTCTGTCCCATTTTGCATTTTACATTCTATGAGACACTATCCAAACTGGTATCAGGAAATGTGTTCCTGAGCCCCATTTACCAAGATGTATTGTGCAATTCAGTCTAAGCATAGTCTTCAGTGCATGGGTATAAAAAGAAGCTTTTTATTTTTTAACAGTATAAAATACAAAATTACTTCTCTATCAGATCTGCTTTTACTTTTGTTATTTCCATACTGAGACTCTGACCTCACAAACATTTAATTTTGAGCATGTGAGTAGTGCCATGGAGTTCAAAAAGGGCAACAGAAGTGACCAGAGACATCTGACCCCAATTTAAACCTTAATCCTGTGAAGATTTTTGAATATGAAATCAATATGACTGTTCACACAGTTAAAGATAGGAATGTGAACTCTTTACAGGGTTGGGACCTAACTAGAATAGGCCCTTTTAATTTCATTTGGTGCAGGAATTCCATGTTTCTGATAATTTTGTTGGTCTTCTTATAACCTTGCATATTATTGTTTTGATGTTTGGGAAAGATTATTATCTCAGGGGTGTTAGCAGGACTAAATGTGTTTGGGTGAGCTTTCCAATATCTGCCAATAATATCTTGTAAGAAAACAGAATTTCAGCAACTCTGAAAACTATAACTATGTGCTAATACAATAATGCATTCAGTTGCATCATTGAACCTTCACAGAACTCAGGCTTCTAATGGAGACTAGTCCCCTGCTGGCTTGTGTTGTGAAGTATTATCTCAACATGTATCATTAATTTTCTTTTCATAATATTAGGCCTCATTAATCTATCCCTAGTTGCCTTGTATTTAAAAATAGAAGTTATTAAGGTGGATTGCTCTGAATTGCTTAGTAAATAAATTATATAGGTTATTTGGCTCTTAAACTTATGTCATAAAAATGTATTATTATTCAGATGTATATGCACACAAGTAGAGACACACAGTCTTATATTTGTCTTAATAAAAGAGAAAATTATGTTAAAGGAAAGCCCCTTCTTTCTTTAGCTAATAATGCCTATTTAAAAGGACTTTGCTAATATGCAAGAAACTGACAGCCTGTCAACTTATATTTAAAATCCATTCTCAGTATGCATCTTTGCAGTTATTTTGAAAATCCAAGTCTATGAATTCAAGGTGACATACACTCTGCCTAAACCCCATCAAAGTCCTTAAAAGAAATGAAATACCTACGTACTTTTGGAAATTGCCTAATTCCTAAGGTATTTAAATTAGGTGTTTTCATTCTTACATTAAAGCCCCTGGGTGCTAATTTTAATTTCCCAGATATGGGAACTGCATTCACACCGAGCAGTACAAATAGACACCTGAACCTTATCAGTCTTTAGAGAAGCCTGACAAACATGGACTATAGGATATAATTAGCATCCTCTGACATGCTGGCTGTTGATTAGGATTTTTTTTTTTTTCCCTATAGAATACTGTTCTAGACCTAGTGCCAGAACCCTGTTCGAGGTCCTAGGCTACTCAACAAGAGGTAGCTGAACACTTACGTGCTGGCAGAGTGCTCAAACCAGTGCTCTGTGAAGTTTTTCTACACTGTTTCTTTACCATCAGTCAGTTAAGAGTCAGAGGACAAGAGGAAAGAAAGACAGATTTTTGTCTGGTAAGAGAGGAACTAGGTGGCCTAGAGGAATGAGAATGAAATTGTCTCTACTCTGGGTCTGGTATCCTGCTTCATCCCCCAAGCCTGCACTAACATCTAACTTTCTGTATAAAGTGTGGCCAGCAGTTTGGCATGTACAGCTGTGAGCCGGATGGATCCCAAAGAATGAAGACAATTAGTGTTTCCTTTTTGTTCCTGAATTCTCAGGAGAAGGGGTAAGAAGACTTAAATCCTAATTTCAGGATGACATGATGGAAGGAGACACCTCTATTCTAGGCAGTATAGAGCATTGTTACAAAGAGGTCTCTCCCCAGAAACAGAATCTAAAGCATAAAGGAAATGCCTCTCCAAGCCTCCAGGGGCATCTTCTTACACTGGTGAAGGTGCACAGAATTTAGATTTCTGTGTAGCCTTCCCTTACAAGGACCAATTCCCTACATTCTTTGAGAGGAAGTACTTAATCACCCCTATCAGGCAGCGGATATGTTCTCTTCAATTTATACTGAAGCATCAATAGAAGGGAATAGAGTTCTGCATTGCTTTAGCTTTTTTTTTTTTTTTTTTTGCCTTGCTTAGTTTTGTTCTCCAGTAAATAAGATTTAGTAGAGATTCTAGTGTTTTTTACACATTCAGCTTTTTCCTTAGAAGATTTTACTAAACTCAGTTTCTATTCTTCTATTCTTATGACCTAACTATCTGTAGATACTTGGATACATGAATGTTTTGCCAAACTATCCTCATGAACAAGCAAATTCTAAAATCAGGTTTTTTCTAATGAATGGACTGTTTAATCAACTCTGTGAGTGATAACCATGTCATGAGTTTAACTATGACCTAATTTTGGAGCACTGTGATAAATTAAGTTAATGCAAAGTTTTAATCTCTCCTGCATTGTGTCATTTCTTCATGAATTATTTCTGTCATTCTCAAGCTCAGAGTCATTTCAAGCAATAACTGCTAGAGAATTGCTTCCTTCTTTGTCCCTAACTTTCTTTCCAAATGAATTCTGCCTTTAAATGCAAGACAGACTGTAAGTTCAATATCTTGCAGCCCTGCAGGTTTAGAAACAGAAGCTTTATCCCATTAGAAACAGATGGTTCCTACCTTCCCAATGGGACATACACAGCTCTAACTAGAGTCCCTGGAAAGTCCTGAAACAGTATGTTGTGACAGATTCTTCACACCTGCAATCTTACCAGTTACTAACCTACCCTATAAACCTATCTTTTAAAAATTGGAAAGTGAATGAAAAATACAATAGCAAAACAGCACCAATTTCAGACAAAATAAAAGCCTTTGGCTTACAAAAATGATATGAACTAAAAAATGGAAAAGTACCAACATAACAAAGACTTCCAATTTCACTACTAAATTGATTGCTAAAAATAATTCAATGAGAAGTGGTATACAAGGTATACTGATGCTGTTGACTATTTCCTCTGGCAGAATGATAAAGGGCTGAAGTCTTTAATTTTGATTTACTCTAGCCAGTGATATGTCGGCCTTGTGGTAAATCAGCAAATATTTAGAAACATAAGACAGGATAAATTTAATTTTTCAATGTTGTTCAGCTCCTGATATTACAGGTATCTATATTACATAATACTCTTCATAAATTAATCCAGTTCCACTTTAAAAATAGGACAGATTTTTTTTTGTCTTCATTCTTCTGTGTTCTTTTCACAGAAATCTTATTATGCTTTCATGCCTACATTTATTCATGACCTAACTAGTGGTCATGTTCTTTTAAATCCTTTGTCAACATCACTGTTTAACTTAACCATTTCAACTTTTTCTTTTCCTGATGTTTACTCTTTGTATATAATGTTAGACCTTGATGCTCTTTTTGATGTCTAAACTACCGAAGAACACTTTCTTTCTTTCTTGTAAGAATGCTTTCTCCTGATCTCACGTGCCCTTTTCCAAACTATTCCAGCCTGAATTCTTCTTTTTTTGATTGTAGGTGATCAAAAATACATGCAGTATTCTTGATGGCATTTTACCTTGGCCTTGTACAATGTCATTGATTCCTGCCTGTCTCCTCTGAAAATATTTCAAATGATAGTTTGTAGGATCATATTTGTTTTTTTCATGGTCATACTATCTTGATGGCACATAGTTGCCTATGGTGTGTAGAGGCAGATTCTCTTCATCTCATTCCTCAATGAAGTCCAGATTAAACAAATAAATAAAGAAATAAATAAAAATTTTTGTTATTAATTCCTAAATGCATCACTATATATTTTATATTATTGAATATCATTGTATTCCTACTTTTCCAGTACTCAGGGTTATCCAATTCTTTCTGCAGATCCCAATTTTCTCAACAAGTTACATATTTCATTTAACTCAATATCATATTTCTTTCAAGGTTATTACAGAAAATATTAATGAAACCACTCAAGAGACCAATCACTGAGGAACTGCAGTGGCAGCCTCCCTCTACCTGAGTTCCTTCCTGTTCTTTACTTCTATTGTCACCTCTCCTTTAGTACCTTCCCCACTTCACAAATCCCAGATTAATCCCTTTTTTCTCCATTTCTTAACTAACAATTCCTGTGTGGTATCAGATTGATTAGATCTGTTCTCTCTGTTCTCGTTCCCTGCCTAGAAAATCAATTATTTTTCAATGAATTCTATCAGGTTAGACTGGCAATATCTTATTCTTTCTTTCAAAATGTCTTTCAGAAGAAGCCTTGCATATTATTATTTATCAGCCTAATGGGTTGTCACTCTGCCCTCTTTTTCATACATTATCTTCTGTTCTCAACTAATATGAAACAACTCAGGAAATAAAAAATTATTACAAATTCTGGCTGTGAAGTCTGCAATACTATGTTACATTTTTCTCCAAGTTCTGGAATAGAAATGATTTGGTTCCTCCTATTTGAACAGTTTAAGATCTTTATATTTTGCATCTACCTCAGTTGCAGTAATTTCCATTTCTGAACCCTATTCACACGCTCATCACCTTACCCTTGTCTTCATGTTCAGCATCATCAGTTTCATAGAAAACTGAGGGAAATATTAATTTAAATAGATATCTTGTTATTCTCATTGCATATTACTCCTGGTTCTTCTATCCTTAATCTATTTCATTTATGTGATTGAAGCAACTTCTTACAGCTTGACTCACAAACAATATAGAGGAAGTATAAAAGTATAATCCTTCCCAGTTTCTCTTTTTTTTTTTTTTTTTTTTTTTATTTTGCCCCTATAGATACTTCTTTCTGATTTTTTTGGGTCTCTTTTCATTCCACTATTTCTTTGAGTTACTTATTTATCCAGTTAGCTTGGGAGCACTGAAAGATTCATCCTCCTGCTTTTTTGGGTTATGTGATTCAGATAATTTTGCCCTTTGGTTTAAATAAAATCCAGATCCACTTTCCAGTCAAGTTCCTGGATTCTATAGAGTAGTTCGTTTCACAGTTTGATTCCCGTAGTTTATCAGCAGTTGACCTTTTGAAAGAGAGAACCTTTGTAACAGACTCTTCATTTATCTTTATTTATAACGTAAATGGAACAACAGATAAACAACAGATAATAACTACTTTTTTTTTTGTGCCATGACCAAACATTCTATATTGTATTTAATTACCTAAAATTAACTAAAGAATGAGTGCTTCATGTTGATTTGGTGACTAGTCAGTGAAGTAGGAATCTTTTCAGAAAGAAGGGAGTGAGAGGAGTCCAACAAATGGAATAATGAGATCTCTAATAGGAAAAACACCTGGTATTTGGTACAAGTAACTGACTACATTGACAAATCTATACTAAGTCTGTAAACTCAATAAGGCCTCAGTTGCTCCTTACTGATTAATTTTCTGAAGATACTAAGAGGAAAGAGGGTCCATATAAAAGAATTCATAATATTGTGAAGAGCATCATGACATTTTATTGAAAATCTCTAAATATGGAACAGAAACACTCCTACTTAAACTGGGAAGATTATCTCCATTAAGGTGCTCTGGCTGCATATGTTGTGTAGTTGCTCTAGTCAATGGCAGAAGCAGAAAACTGACAGTACATATCTACCTGAATATTGAATGCACAATATCTGTCTTTGTTCTTTCTGGAATTAACTGGTGGTCTATTGCCCATTAGCAGTTACCTGAGCAGAAGCTAATGTTACAGATGCTATAAAGAGAGCAGCAGTAGAGCAAACAGATTTAAATCATCTCAATTCCAACAAAAACTCTTTCATCTTGAAACAATTTAAACTCTACCAAGGGTAAGTAAACAGAAAGTATATATTTTCTTTCACCTTCAACTATTAGTAGTTGCTTTCACATTCCCTGTCTTCAGGTATGAGGACAGTTTTCTTATCTTTCCTGTTACAAGACTCTTAAGCTGTTAAGTGGAATATTTTTCTTTAGTTTACATAGGTCTCTCTGTATTTACATGATATTCAGTTTTAAAACTTTTTCAACCAGTGTTCCTCTCATAGATGCAGAGCTAGCAAAGCATCCACACCAACAGTCAAGATCTCTTTTCTATAAGCTATGTTGATCATACAAAAATATAAAACCAACTTTAACAACTGATTTCAATTTTATTTCTGTATCATCAATCTAATTCTCTGTGACATAGTTAGAGTCTTTATATATGTTCATACATAGAAGTAAAACCATTTACATACATAAACACCAAGGAATAAGAAAGATCTGAAGAGTTCTTTTTTCTAAAACATGCACATTGTGTATGTTTCTTTTCTTTTAAGTTTAATATACCTCTTTTCTCAACTAAGAAAAGCCACAGACATATTGAATGGTACTAAATTTGAGTTCCTTTAGAAAATGTTAGAAATTCTGGCTGGCAAAAATGTTCTTCAAAAGTGAAAGTTTGGGATTTTTTTTTAAACTATCATTAGCAGTCATAGTAGCTTCTCCTACTGCTCAGAATATAGGATTAGGCTGAACAAAGAAAAGATTAATTCTTGGTCTTACAAGTAGAAGAGACCAAATCTGCTCCTCAGTGCCCAATTGTCAGAGGTCCTAGCCTCTCAACTGTGCCAATGGTAAGAATTATGTGGGTGCTTGTTATTTAAACTCTTCAGACTAACCCAGATGATTTCTGTTTGAAACAATTAGGAAGTTCTCATGGGAGCTACTCCATTCATTGGGCTTCAAGACTGTACCCTCCAGTTAAAGAAAAGTGACCTCTAGAATTACAGCCCTTTTCAGTATCTGAGGGAAAAAAAAAAAAAAAAAAAAGGCGAGAACAAATCTAACTTAATTTACCTTGATCCTCATATTATTCTTGTACTTAAAAGTTGCTTATTTTGATTCACCTGACTGATTCACCTGGCTTCAGCTGTTTCACAACAAAAATTGGTAGTAGGGAAGCCTTACAATTACAACCTAGATAGCGTACAGGCACACTCTTCACAAGAGCATTTAAACTTGTGTACTCAGGGAAATATCTTCAGGACTGAGAAACAACATATTCTGCTTTCATGTGCTGTATTCTATTAAATATCACCCTTAAGGAAAAATGCAAAGTAGAGAGATGTTCTGTGACTGCTATTGCAAAGTAAACAGGAACAGATATACCTCTCTCCAGTTTAAGTTTTGTGACAATTTAGTAGCTCATGTTGTTATTTCTGTTATAGATCCCAAAGCACTCTGAGCTCTTTTTCAGTTGCTCTAGATCCCCGTTACAAAGAAAACTGATTGGCATGTACCAAGCATATCCATCTTTGTTACACCCTCTCAGTCTTTCACATTTGACGTGTTAAAGAATTGGCAATTATCAACAGATGGAGCAAATTAGAATGTCATGATGTTACTTTAAATTTTCTCCAATGGCAGGTTATCTTTCTAATAAATCCAGGGGTTAAGAAAACACAAAGATAATATTTCCCTTCATTTGACCCATCCACCTTTAGTCTTGCAATAAGTCCACGAACCAAAGCTAGTAAATCCACATATTTTGCTAATTCACTAATTTCATTGTCCAGGTAACTATTCCTTAATTTATCCCTTAATCCAGAAGTTTCTCCCTCAGTTTTATCTCCTAATATGGAAATTGACAAGGATGAAATTTAATGGCTATTATCACAAACAAAATTATTAGATATGAACCAGCCATCTAAAACACCTGAATGAGAATGGGAAACACTTACTGAACTAAGTTCTGAAAAGGGTAATGTACAATTGCATTAATGACCGCCTAGTGAAAATCTAAAAAAAGGGCATACTTAAGAGGAAGAAGGCTCTTAAAAATTGAAGCTTTAAATTATTTGCCAATCACTGATCAAAGGTTACCAAACACTAGGATTAAAAACTGGGCTGGCCTTATTGAGGTATACTGCGGAAATTACGTGTAGATTATTGTAAAACTCTTATTCAGCAAGGATAGTATTTCTTCCTATTTAATTTCTTTGAGATAAATCTAATTAATTTGCTATTCCATTTGTTTCCCAGTTAGTATGTTGTTGGGAAGTAATGAACTTACTAGCAGATTCAAAGTAAATAAAGTTTAATACCAGAAAAAATACTAAGTATAAATTTCTTTAATCTTATGATTTATAGGGGAAAAAATAGTTACTCTCTAGAAAGCAAGCAAACAAACAAAAAAAACCCCCAAACTGATCCTCTTTTTCACTTAAACTAACAATTAGATTTATTATTTTTCAGATAATAATTTGGTGCTCTCTGTTTTATCAAACATCCATTTCTGTTTCAACAAATGTTTAGAACAGAATGTTATTTCAGTGTGTACCTTTTATCATTTACTGTCTGCTTAGGCTTATTTCCTAAGCCTTTTATTTTTAACCTTAGACACTCAAATCTATTGGTGACAGCTTACAAGGAATCCACAAATGGTAATAAACCCACCCAAAGTTCCTAAGAATCCTATTTGAAACTTTAAAATTACCTTTTAAAAGAATTTTTGAATATCAAGAATATATAAAGATTAAAAAACAAACAAACAAACAGAAATCCCAAAATAAAGCTCAAAATCTTTGCATTTTCACTCATTTATTAATCTATATGAATTTTCTTGGCTTCAGGTTTTCATTAACTGGACATTTGACCGGGTCAGTTTATGCTAGTCATTAGAAGCTTTGAGCTTCCATATTTTTAAGGCGAAGTTTAAACAAATAATAAAATATATTATTAAAACAGGTCTACAGAGATGACATCTTGTAAGCTTCTTTTCTTTCCAGTGTTTCATTTGTTACTAATTTTTTGAACAATATCCTTTTAAATATCAATGACAGTCTATCTGTTCTGGAAACAAAGGTAATTACAGGGTTTCAATTTTCACACTCTTCTTCCGGGCTTATACTGGTATACTAACTTAATTATTTGTAATGGAATTACTCTTGATTTACACTACTTTACCTGAGCTGTGAATCCAGCCTTTGAAATACCTGACCTGGTTCTTGCAGGCGTATACACTGAAGTTTGTAAGTCTGTAGGGTTTTACATACTGTAAAAAATGGACAGGTGCTAAATAGGCATACAGTTATTTCCATTTCTATATTGTAAAATAACTATCAATCCTCCTATTGGTTCCCATGAAATTTTGTATAGACCTGTCTTAGGCTATACAGTTATACAATACATCCTTGAGCTGTACAAACCAGTCTAGGCCAGCTTCTACTGCCACCTGTTTTAAAGGCAGAGATCATGTCAACTTCAGTGGGAGGAATCCCTTCCTTGGAAAACATTTTAAACTGCTGGAGGGAAACAAAGAAACCATTTTAAAACAAAGTCTATTCTAGCAGCTTAATATTTGTTATTTTTTAGATTCCTTTTCAAAAAGAGTAAAAGAAGCGTGGGCAGTTGTATCGATGAGAGGACCCTTTGCCATCAAGGCTTGAACACAATGTCTTTGAAAGACCCCTTTTACAAATGCTAGCATTTGAAAGGGACAAATAGGGAAATAAACCTCAAAGGGGATGACAATAGGATATGGAGAGGAAGTGGGTGGGTTAATGCATCTGAGAAGCAAAGCTCTTTATAAAGGCATTGAAGAGGTTTAAGGTTCTATTTAGCGCCAAAAAGAGTTATGGAACGGGCATAATTTTCCCACAGGATTTCTGTCTTTTGATGTTTTTGAAACACACGCAAAAAAAAAAAAGTGGTAGTTTGTAATTTGATATGCTGAAAGGTTGTGTACTAGAGCGTGTGTATTATTTATAGAGAGGAAAGGTAGGCTGCTACTAATACTGATATGTAAAATCAATTGATCTCAACATTCATTGGTAAAACTATTGGAAAATTTGAAAAACGTTGAGTATTATTTGAAAGCACACTAATTTTATTTCTCCACTTAGTATATGTGAACTGTCTTTGTACATTACAGAAACCTAGTCTTGACTCAGTTTTAAGACTACACCTGCCATTAGATTTGTCCTAGAGGTTTACAATGGAAAAAGAATCTGGAAGTGAACTGCAACACTGCAAAGTTCCTATAATTCTAATCTTGATAAGGTGACCAAAATATGGACCTATGTATTCAGAGTGAGCATTGACTGCAAAAATGAAATAACCTAGGACTTAGTGGACCTCTCAGAGGACATATCACTGTTAGAGATATTCTGGAAGGTTTATAAACTTCATTTTGCTTGGTAAAGACTCCATAGAACGAATTATTATAATGTTTGTGAGAGGCAAAATAAGTAGTGAAGGAAAACTCTTCTTTGCCTTTAAATTAGAAGCAAAGTAGTCTTAGTCTGTGTGCCCTAAGTAGGTTGTTCATACTAAGAACCTCTCTTTTTAGGTCAATGCTCTTGTATTGCAGCAATACAAAACCTGTTTTATCCTCCCGAGATGTGAATTTCCCTGGATGCTTCAGGTAGACAGACCCATCTATAACAATGTGAAATCACTACTCGCCAATCTCCTCCGTATAGCTATGTCATGACATATATTTCCATATGCATACCTTCAAAAGCATACAAATTTATCATAATAGTTTGCTTCTAATTATCTAGACTATCCTATTCTGCCTACTGCACTATATGTCAGCACGATACAGGGACAGGGCATGTGGTCAGAAATCCTAGCTTTAGAACATATTGAAAAGCAGCTGAAATTCAACATCTTTTTGTTCAATTATTTTAAAACTTATGGAGGAGTTAGATGTGGATTACCCTGTGCTCAGCTTTCTCATAGTATTATGCTTATATTTCATACTACATCCCCAGTGAGGAAAGAAAGAAAAAAAAAAAAGTTGTTTGAGCAAAGTTTAGAACGGGCTACCCAAAACCATCGTGACAATTAGCCTTAAATTATTACTGCTCAGTGCCTCTTCTTTCAGTGGGCACGAAGATGTTAACCAGCATATAGATCCTTTCAGACTACGTTCCAATTATCCTATGCCAAGGTCTCCGGTTATATTATTTTGTGCTCGTGCTAAGAAGGCCAGTGTCCTCTACTATTGGTGTACCCACACTGTTGCCTGTAGGATGGAGATGACTTAAACTGATGGTTCTAGCAACATCCCAAGCTCAGGAATGCACCGTTCCTATGCTTCTTTACATTAAAACTACCCATGTTACAGTTACACACTCAAAACTACAGGTACAAGACAGCTGAAAAGCCTTTGCTCAGATATAGGCATAATTTTAATTATGAGTTAATTAAATTAATTAATTGTCAGAGTTAATAGCCAGAATTAATAGTCACAGTTTGGTGACTATTTTTATTTTTTAAAATAATTTAATTACAAAGACATGGTAAGAGACAGTGGGGGGAAAAGGGATAAAATAAGAAAAGGAGTAAAAGTGTTAAAGGAATAGAATGAGGAAGGCTGATGGAAATATTGAGCAACAGGTGCTGGGTCAGAGAAAATATGGATGACAATATAGCTGAAAAAATGCAGCTCATTCTGGAAAAAATATTGTCAGGTTTCTCTGCTGGCTTTGTTCTTTGGGAGATTTATTAAAAAAACCCAAACCAACCAACCAAACAAAAACACAACAAAAAATCCCAACAAAACAATAAAGAGGAAAACCTCTAAATGTCATCCTGATTTTCACAGGTTTGAAAACCTTAAATTGTGTGAATTTATTCCTAAGCTTTCTTTTGCTGACAAAATATCATCAGCTGATTCAATGCTTAGTAGCAGAGGCTTTAACCTACCTGTATCTTGTGACAGTTGAATCAGTACAAGGGGAACAGAAACTTAAACACCAAGCAGCCACACAGCTGCACCTCCTTCACTCACACCCACGGAGGGAATCCCACATCCTATTTGCATCTTAACAAAGGCACTCTGGAAGGAATCTGCCCTACAGGTGCTAATGCTTTCCATGTTGCTATTATTTCATCAGACTATCCCTATTACTTCCCAGAGGCTAGCTCAGCCTCTCCAGAATTTTTCATGAAGACCTGCAGGTTGAAACCATGCCAGCTTTTTTACCAGTACTTCTGATTTTGCATCAGTACAATCACATTCGGAGAAAAACACATGGGAGAATCAAATCCCATAAATGAAACAGAAAATCCCTTTGGATGATCAGTTCAGACCAATGTTAAAAGAATATTTTGTGTGCATGTGAGGTTCTTTGCCAGTCTCAAAGTAGTCATTTGGATTCACTTCATTATAGGCACTGCAGTACCTTAGGAGAGAAAGAGAGAAATAGAGCGTGAGACAGAGTAATAATAACCCTTGAACGATGAAGTCTTTCTCCTAGCACAACTTCAAATAACTCAGACAACTATCTTTTAATCAAATATACAAGCACGAGTGTAACTGAATTCAGCATAGCTGGCATCCATGAGGAGGGGGAAAAAAAATAAAAGCACAGAGGAATGTAGAGAAGGAGACACTAGATAAAACGAAGGGAGCACTACATCATGGAGTTAGACTTAAAATAGAAGCATGAATACCAGCTCGACAGCAGAATAAACACAGGCTGTAAAGATGGTCTGATCTTTTCCTTTTTAAGTCAATAGGATTTTCCCCACTGACTTTAGTAAGAGAGAAAACAGGCTGCTATTCTCCAGTTCTGCTTCTTTCTACCAGTCTGGTTCTTGTTCCCTTCCTTTCCATTTTCACTTTCTGGCCCATGTTCTCCACCTTCATCCTGGGGGTTTCTGTCAATTCATGTTCTCTGTTACAAACTTTCCTCTTCTGCTAATGCCTTTTCGTTTGCTCTTTTCCTGACACTAGTATTTTAAATAAGCAAAAGAATCATTGAATTTCAGGAGCACATAACCAGGTAAATTTCAATAAAGATAAAAGGACAAAGCTGGTTTTTGAAAAGTAGGATGAAAACAATGAAAGCAGAATTTAAACTCCTGACATATCATGAGAATTCCTGTTTGCCCTTCCTATGTTGAGTGGATGAAATACTCATTAATTGGCTTTTTAGGTTCAGATCCTGATTCAGTAAAATTATTTACTAGTGCTGAGTTTCCAGAGTATAAATAGTAGAGATGACCAAAATGACTCATATGAAAATTTCCTCCATTAAAATCTGGCTTTGATGCCAAGCAAAAATATCCTGTGCAAGCATAGATTTCTTTCAGATATGTTGTTTATAATGATTTTTTACGTCAAAATTTAATCAATATTTTTAGAAATCAAAGTAAAGGTGAGTTTTTTTAAATGGTTGATGAATCTGGGGTTTTTTGTGTTTGTTTGTTTTTTTTTTTTAATAAGAATAGACTTCAGTAAATATTTTAATAACTGTTTAAACAAACATTGATTAACATGTCATGAATGCTTTCAGGAAAATGAAAATGAGCTCAATTTGAACTTTGTTAAATGAAAACACTTTGAAACTTGCTGTCAATAATATTTCCTTTTCCTTTGCAATGTCTTTAATGAACAATTCAATTGACTTGTAGAGCTGTTCCCATTGTTGAACCAAGACATATACTTAACTACATTATTTAATGAAGGTGGTGTGTTTAGGTGTGGGTTTGTTTTTTTTTTTTTTAATCTCATATCTGCATCTCAGCAGCAGGATTCATCTACCATTAGCTATCTCAAAGTTACATGTCTAGTCCATGATAATAATGAAGTCTTCTTCTGTGGTCAATGGAGCAAGATAGTTATCTCAAGAAGGTAATTCCTTCCATCCCAAGATAAGGTGTTTGCAACTGGTGAGATGAATTGCCCTCAGAAGGCACTGTGCTTGTTTTGACTGTAAAGGAAAAAGCAAGAGCCGTTACGACCAGAATCTTAAGGGCTAAACAGCAGTGGTTTGGAGTGATGAAACTCTTTCAAAATACTAGTGATTTCTTAATTAACGCAACTGTTTTGAGTTCTGTTGGTTGCTCTTTCTGTAGTCGGGGAAGCATCACATGGAAAGAAATCAAAAAAGTAGATACTGATGTATGTAACAGCTTATTGCTTTTCATTTCTTTAGTACTGATTATCCTGCATTGATAATTCCTGAGAAGTTTTCCTCCTTCTCTCATCCTTCTTATCAACAACTATCCTGGTTCTGTATTAGCCTAATTCCACTAAATTTATGAATGGACTTGATTTTGAACTCCTGTTTTATTCCTTAAATGTCCTGTGAAGCAGGAGAGGACTTGTGTTCCTGTTAAGCACTGACTGGATCACAACTGATTTTCCTTTGTTAATATTTAAAATACTTGTTTTCAAAAAAAGACGAAATTTAGAAAAATCATAGAGAACAGATATATTTCCTCCTCTGATACTCAACAATTCGTGTTTTCCCGCTTTCTGTCCTATATTTGGTAAGCCAATTTGTTTGCTACATGTTTTCATATTGTACCAATAGGTGGCACTAGAAATGCCTTAATTTTTGTATAAAAAGAGCAGTGACAAGAGATTTATCTTTTTAGCAGCACAGTAGAGCACTATAAGAAAATAAGATCTTAGAAGGCCTGGAGAGAAGCAGAATAGCAATGCTGGCATGGCCTGCAGCTGTTTCTTACAACTATTTGATCTTTGAGATGTAAAGGTAGTATTGCTTAATGAACTTGTAATTCTCTTCTTATACAATATATCATCACTTGCTGCAGAAATTGTAGCTTGGGGACTTGGGCTGTATTTCCTGCTGGCATAAATGGGCGATATTTGAATGGCTGAAACAGAGTTTCTCTGTCTAACTAATAAGTGTTAGATCTGGTAATTAACATTATCTTCTGTGGCATCATGAAGCATGACTTGGCCATATACAAATTCAGTATTATTCTGGAAAATTTATTCCAGAGTTCTCTAATGACAGTTTTCAATTAAAAGTTTTTAATTGGCTTCATAAGCTGAGCATAAAAATACTCAGGGGATATTAATGGTGAGATTTTTCATGACATCTTTGGGGGAAATATCCAAACACTTCTTTATAATACCTTTAATCTATGTGGTGAAGAAAAGTAGAAATTGGAATGATTAGGTCAGGTTCTTTAGACTTCTAAATTCTCTGAAGAAGGCCTGAACATAGACAAAACATTCCTGTACACAGGGTCCAATTCCTTTTTCCATACTCATTTCATAGTGAATGTCTCAGAGGTTCAATATGTATGTAATATCAAATTTAGTATGCAATAAATACAGATAATTTTTACAGAAGTTGATTTGTCAGCCTTCTCTGGGCTTAGACTATGAGATATTTATCACATTTTGGGTGTCTTTTCTTAAAATGAGTTGTAAAAATACTTATTGTTATGTAATCCATAGGTGATGTTTGCTTCTTCACTCATAGTGATCTTCCTTTAGATAGTTAATGGCACTTGAATGCACACTTTGAAGTAAGTACATAGCACGTTTCCTTAAATAAAGATTCCTCACTATATGTCTTCTCTGTGGTTAACTACTTGTTAATTTCTCTTAGTCTGATAATGATAATATTTTATTTAAAATATACATAATATATCAGCAAGAAATGCTTTCTGTAGTGTTCTGATCCTTGCCATAGGATATCTGCAGTCTGATTTGTTAGGACATTTGTAGCAAAGGTTATCAATAGTGAGAAGGAATTGAAGCTTTTGCAGCTGATTGAATAGATATGTGATGTTTAGGGATTTGGGGAAAATTTCATTCCATCCACAAAGTTTTTTTCACCAGCATCCACACTATAGCCTAGGAGCTCAGGTATGTGAGGTTCAGCTTTGTTAAGCAGGGGTTATAAACTACATTAACAGGTGCAGAAACACAGAACATTAGACTTAAAGGGACTCGAGAGCCATCTCTCTCCAGAAATAGGTGGACATCCCATTTACAATGAGGAGAGAAAAGAAAAGGATCTTCACAGTCCATATAGCCACAGTTTTATTAAACAATGAAGGGATACCTTCAGCTGATATTAAATAATTATTAAATAATGAAGGGATACCTTCAGCAGATACGTTTGGCTCAGACCACTAGTACATCTTTTCCTGCAGAAAAATGCCCATGGTCCTTTCTAGCCCTTTAGCTATTGAAACAGACCTTTCTGGTAAATTGGGATGTGATCCAGCTTCACCCTAGATTTAAGGCAAGGTAAGCCCTATGTATCAGCAGTCATAACGTGCACATACATATGTATCAATAAAAATCAGGAAAAGAGATTATTTAGAAAGAGAAATAAAGTCTCACACATACTAATCCTGTTTTTATATATCTTCACTCCCTTATTTGGAACTATAAGTATTTTAGTAGTTATAAGAAAACAGACAAGCATATGTTCACATATTTTTAACTTTATTTATTGTGAAATACATAGTTCTAACTCAAGCCAAACATAAAGATGAGTGATTAATGTTTTGAAGGTAATTAATAATTTTGCACTCAAAACCAGGCACTGAGTGGGAGCTGGTACCAAAGTACCTGGAAAAATTCTCAAAGAATACATTATATCAAAATGCAAATTACTGGAGGCTTAATCCTGTGAGGTACTGAACATCTCCAACTTCCACTTAAAAGTCCTGAGAGTGGGTGCAGGGAAGCCTGAGAGAGATAACTCAGTACCTTTTATGACTGAGCTCAAGATGAATTAGTGCAATATACCCAGTGTCATGTCTTATTGCTTAATTGGCTACCTCTACGTATAATATAGCTAGCTTTATCACAGAAAAATCACTTTGATTTATTTGATGCATTGTATATCATAAGGAAGTGTGCATGAGGTTATTAATGTCTTGTATAGCTGTGATATATTCCAAGGGTGTAGATAATACATTTCATCATACACAGTACTTCCCTATTATGACTATTACCCTGAAACTTTCTATTTTTATTTTTATTAATTTTATATTTCATTGTATTTTTCCTCACATTGCCTTCGCTGCATATAAGAGTTGAGTAGTCGTTTTGGCATAAAGGACTGTACTGTAAATATTGCAGAACTTGAGTTGGAACACAGCAGTTAAAATTATTGACTATAATATAAATGCAGATTATAACAATTCAATTTGCTGCTAATTTATTATAGTCAATTGAGTTGTTAATTGTTCTCTTTGGCTCATAAACCTCAAGGTCTATCTGTGAGAAGTCAAGTGGCTGGGCCACACTCTCTAAATAAAAGCATCTCTGTCACATAAAAAAATAAATGTGTCTAGTGAACATGATCTTTTCCCTCATCTTTTCCTAAATCTTCTGGACTCATTAGAAGAATAAGGCAGATTGTTTAAAAGGACAGATTTTAAAATATGGTAATGCAGTCTTGAGCCTGAAGCATTTTGTCACAAAATTCAGCTGGTATGATGAGTGCAAGACATCTTGATGGGGCAATTAAAAGTCATGTTTGACTTTTCCAGCAAAGGGTTAGTAGCTTTATTTAAACAGTCTGAATACTTTAAAGAAATGAGCATTCACAATTCAATTCCAAGTTCTAATTTTTTCTCTTCTAGGCTTTGAGGTTTACATTTTTTTCAAAAATTAAGGTTTCCAGTGAAATTCAGCCTATTAGGCAGTTATGTTCTCCTGTAAACAGGCTGTATTTTGTCATGCTCCACCAAAACTAGTCAAACTATTAAAGAATACACTCTCATGTATGTTTAAAATTATCTCGTCTTTTCACAGTTCTCAACATGTACTGAGACAGTTAACTAAATTCCTCTCTACACAGTGGAAAAAGTTCCAAGTGAAAATTTTGTTATTGCCATTCAAAACCAAACAGCATATAGTATGTAACATGATGTTACATACATCATGTACAAGTGCATGCAGCATCTTTTAGGATGGGCAACTCAAATATATATTGCTTTCTGGCTTTTTAGGTAAGGGGAAACTTAAAGCAGGATGGTAATCTGTGGGTGTTTATCACTTCTTCTAATTTCCAGTGACATGCCTATGCCATGCTTTTCATGGTTTTTCCATTCCAGTGCAGTCACTTTTATTTCATATTAGCATGAAAGACAGGAGAACTGTGCTACTAACATCTTAGGCAGGCATGTCACTGTTGAGACGTGACTATAATGCTTTCATTTTCTGTTTTTCTTCTAGCTTCAGGGCCTTAATCTTGTACATTTAGAGCATGGTACCACTACCTTCCTCCCACCTGAAACCTTGTGTCAATTGTGTCTGCTTCATGGTGGAAATATGCAAGGCTTAGCCCATGAAATTGCAGATGTTGAAGGAGCTCTTGGAGGTATTTTAAAGTCTGAGAAATATTTCCATCTGGAGATATTTTTCATACTATCCACTTACTATTTGTGTGGGTACAAGTCACATTACCTCAGATAAAGGGCATGCCAAGTCAAACACTTGATATGTTCATGTCATAATAACACATTCATCAGGTTTAGATCCTCATCTCTTCCTAATAGCACAACAGACTTTTTTTCCATGTAAGTATTTTGGTAATTTATGAGGTCTACTTAGGAGAAAAGCTGCCTGCAAGTAATTCAAATATATCAAGAGATCAGTATTGTACCAAATAGTTTTGCATTTACTAGGAGCCTGTAGTTTTACAGTCTGTCAATATATCAGTAATAATCTTTGAATAAAAGTAAAAGATGGACTGAAAGACATGACAAGATTAAGCTTGCAGCATACTCCTGGACAGCCTGTTTTCTTTGTGGTTTTGAACTTGAGCTGTTGTCTGGCAATACCTAAGATACAGAACTTTCTCCAATTGACTTCAGATAGACTCTTGGAGGACAATGAAGGAATCCTGACATTCAGTTACTTTTGTTACTATAGAATACAAAATTAAAAAAAAATAATCCAAAAGTATAAATATTAAAAATCCCATTGATAGAGAATATCAAAAAATGACATCATGGCACTTACAACAAAAAACACCAAAAACAGTCTGTACTTATGATTTCACTCATTTACAACTACTGTAGAATTTATTATAGCTCAGCTTGTACTATGAGAACACCAGACTGACACTGAATGATAATTTCTGGAAGAGAAGAATAGATGTAGTAAAGGGAAATACTGAAAAGGGGTTATATACAATCCACAGGCCATTTAAGACTCACTAAAATTCTACAGAAATATCAAGTCCTGAAGCTTAACCTATCCCATTGCTTTTAGATACTTTTCCCTTTCAGTTATCTACAAGCCTCCACCCGGTCATTAGCCATTGTTAGAAACAGTTAATATACTCATTTTAACCTCCAGCTGTCATTTTTTCTTCAAAGAAAAATCTAAAATAAAGGAAAACAAAGAAAAAAATAAATAAGACATACAGCAGAGATTTTTTTTTTGTTGCTAAAAAGGTAGAAGGAGAATTGTCTTTAAGATATTTAGGAAATTTTAGTCATTTTCTCTAAAAACACACCATCAAACATTCGGAGAGAAGAGGCTGTGTCTCTGAATGCCTAAATAAAATCTAAGGTTAGTGGCTGGAATAACAACAGATAGATCAATCTATAGAACTAAATCTCTACAAAAAAAAATGGAAGGACACATTGATTGAGTGATCTGCTACAATGCAGTGAGCTTGAGGATACTTTTCCATTTCTAGGGAGACTGTAATGAAAGCTATCAAGTAGTCATGGACAAAATGGTTCTTCCTTGATCTACCATATTAAGAATGCACACAGTGCTGGCAGCCCCTCTGGTGTATGCTGAGCTGGTCATGAATATTGATAGGGCTGTGAGGCCTTTAAGAGTAAATTTTGGTTTATCCTGGCTTTTCAGTTGTTTCTTTTCTTCTTTCTTTCGTTTTTATTTTTTATTTTTTTCCCCAGAAATTCTCTCTGTATGCCAACAAGGTGTTTAGCAGGAAAAAATCAGGTATACTAGATTCACATGCTTATTGCTCATCTGTTCTTCTTCCAGGAAGATTACAGCTTACTGGCATCACATAATTGCTGAGGTATAAATCTGTACTTTCTTGTTCCCATATGAGATCTCTGAAACTAGAACCATGTGAAAAAAACATCCAGTTGCCAGAAAAAGACTAGAGAAAATTGTTGTCAGAGTTTTGAGAACTGGGAATTATTTTCAAAAATACTAAAAACACATTATCTTTTGTATATTCCCTAAGGCAAGTGTATTAAATACATCGAATTTATCAGACTTAGTAAGTCCCAGTTAACATAAAATTATTTGTCATCTACAATGCGCTACAACCACCAGCTCTCACATGAGAGTCTCTGTATCTTAATAGCCCATGTTATCTCTCTGATGAATTCCTTTTGGGAACCATGGAAGGGAATAAGGCAATCCCAAACAAAAAGATGAATTGGTGCTATGTGCTATTAACGCATGGAGCAGGCAAGATAGATTACTGAATCTGTCTTTTCTTCTCTTTTTTTTTTTTTTCCTCATTTTATACTTCCCTTGTAATTTCTGTGTGGAAATGACTTTTTTTTCTTTCCTCCATAAATGTGAGTGGACTCCTATGATAATGAGTCCATGATGCTTTATCAAAGCCTTCAGGTACTGCCAATATAATATTATCTATTCTAATACAGATTCAGTTAGCCTGAAATCTTCAGTTAAAGAAGTGACAGGCAGACCAGCAGCTTTGCAACCTTCTAGCTTTCTCACTGCTTGTGGCAATAAATTCTGTTACTTCCAAATCGCTGGGTTCCCTATACACAAAATCAGACTACTCAAAACTTCCTGCAGGAAGGTATAAGGATGGGAGGGAAAAATGTCTTTGACTTTCAGTCCAGCATGAATATTTTTTCCATTTAAAATATTGGAGTGTCTTTTTATCTATTATCGTAATAGTCTGCTAGTCTCTACTTCTGAAAGAAAACACTTATGTCAATGGGATTTATTCTCTTAAGATACTCAGCCAGCTGGCTGCTTTTGAGACAGTCCCTTGTCCAGACCAGCAGGCAAAATTTTTAAGCCAAAGTCAACAGAAGCAGGATGAATGAAATAACCATAACCTTAATTTTTGTCCCTTTTTTGAGTAGAAATAATACAGAATAGTGAAAAGCTGTATGCATTAAGACTGACATTTCTTATACATCAATAATCACAAAAAAGAAAATTAACACTCTCATACATCTGTACTTGCAGGTAGCAAACTTGAGGTCTGAACTATGACACATGACTTTTTCATTGGTATAATATTTCCTGGAAAGAATGCACTGTGAGCAAAAACATCACATAATGGGGTCCTGTTGAAAAAATCTATGCATCACTACAGATTGAAGAGTGAAGACACCCCAGATACTGTTTTCATTTTTGATCACATAATTACAGAAAACTATGTGAATATAAAAGATCTGTAGGAGAACAGAAATGGCCTGGTAGTGGTGAGTGGGCTGTATATTCTCTGGAAGTAGAGATTAACATTTATGAGAATTTAGACCAAGAAACAGAAAAAAAAAAGAGATACAGTGAAAGTACACAAGGTGTTCTAGTATACTTATTTCTATAAAATAGGTGCTGGATGTCAGTCTGACATTTAAAAACAACACTTTTAAAACCGGCATTGTTATTCTTGTAAGAGATAATTAACCCAAGGAACTCAGTTCTGCATAATATTTAGCAGAGATTTCATTGTAAGCCTAAAATAAGATTAACCTTTTGTAAGACTCAGCGTTGTGCAGAACTAAAAGCCATCAATCTTCATGCACCAGGACATCAGCTGGTCACCGACTGATGGCAAGGCAAAAGTTCTCACCTGTCAAGGGCAAGCTTTAATTTAGCTAAATGTTCTGTTACTCTCTTAAAACTGAGTGTGACGGTAGAATAGTGTTTCTTTGTTTCTTAAGGACACCCAGATAATTTTTGTGTTACTTACACTTTATAACCTGCAATCTCTATCAGCTCAGCTGGGATCTGAATGCCAAACTGCATTCTCTTGAGATAGTCAATTTTGCATCTTCACTGAATAATGTGGCTTCTACCCAAATGGAAGATCATAGGAAGAGTAGCCAACTTACACTGCATGGGTGAGTACAGCTCAAGAGCTTGCAAGCAGAGGCACAGACCATCAGGTTATCTTCAAGGCTGAAGAGTATGTACTCCTTTCTGGCATGGAAGACTCAACACGATCTACTGCAGCAGATACTGCTTGATTCCCTGAGACTCAGCTGCAGGCCTGGCATTATGCAATGAAGAGATAAAAAGCCATTGCCACTACGAGTACAAATCACTCCTTGAGATCCCTTCTTTTTCTTACTTCCTGAAGGTGTAAATTAAGTGTTTAGTGGCCATACGATTTGGATGTATTGCCCAGAGGGCAGGAAAGATTTACAAACCCTAGTCATTATCTATGCGAACATGAAGTCACAAGTGACAATTACAATTCAGCACATTTTCTCAAAGCTAGATTGATTGCGGTATAAAAAGAAAAAAGAAAAAAAAGACTTGTATTATTCTCTCTGATTTGAAGGAAAGACAAGATCACAATAGACTTTATTTCAGTCAGTGTGAAGGATGGGAAGAGAGTTACACACCATTGTCCCTTATTTCTGGAAGTTTTAGGAGGGCGAGAAAAGGAGTGTTGTGAAGATCTGAAAAAGAATGTCCAAAGTGTCTCTGTTCAGGGAACATTAGAAGTCATTAAACCTGTGACCTACTTGTAGAGGTAGAATTGTAAGCATTTATTATTATTGTTACTATTATCATTATTATTACTAATGGGTTATTATTATTGGGTTTTAATAATTATTTGGTATTAATAATATTAATTATTAATGGGTTCGTGCTTGACAGATAAAAATAAAAGTTATTTTATCAAAAGCATGACTTTAGTGTTAAGAGATAGTGTAAAATATATTTTATTATTTAGTTTATTCAAATATTTTCAGGTTTTCTTATTCAAGTGAAAAGCATAATCACAAAGCTATGTTTCTAGATTTGAGGGATAAAAGTGAAATGAAGTATAGATATGAACACTCACCTTTCTAACGGACATTGAAAAGCACACTCTGTTCCTGAGGGTCCCTAGGAAAGCACTATAGTTTCAAGCTGACAGACTAGATACCTTTCTAACTGCAGTGAACTGATACACACTTCAGTTGAGCAGGGAAGTCAAGCACTGAATTAATATTTTATCTATTCATGTGTTCTGGGAAAAGAAAAAGGTTTCTTCTGCCCTAGAGAAAACAGCAGAATTCAACCATGAATGAAGAACTAAGAACTGGTTATTAGCATTAAGATTTCTGCATACTCAGTCAGACATCGTACATAACGTAGGTCACAATGAGCTGGCTATACAGAAACTCTGGTGTGGTTCAGACTCCAAGCTGCTGTTTTACACATTGCTGCAGCATGAAATTTTAGTAACATTTCTTGTGTCCTATGATTTAACTACATTGGAATTTGCAACTTAACACAACACCTGCTACAATACTTCAAGTGTTATACAAAGGTGCTTTTCAAGTTACATCAGTCAATAATAATAATCCCCAATGAAAAGAAATATAAAAAACTCCTGACCATCTAATGTTTATGTGCTGTTTAGGTTGTTATGACTAACCTTAACCATGGAGTATCATTGGCCTATTGTCACATCAGCTTCTGTCTAGAATCCCAAACTGTTAAAAAACCCACATTGTTTCTGCCACAGAAAACATTTTTCATTAGGAAACCCAATGATGAAGCCTACAAATCCTGTTCTCTCTTATCTGATTCAGCTGGTTTTACCTACACAACATCAGTAACGGGCAAGACCTGCCCCAATATGAAGAGGGATTTGCAGAACCTAAGCTGGTCATCAAGTAGGTTCATGATGTCCGTTTCACTTTCTTGCTTCCAAATTCCTAATGTTTTCAAGGCACACCACAACAGAGTTAACAGATAATTAAAGTTTTGCTCAAAATCCACTCCACAGTCCATGAATTTATTCTGTTTTCTCTCATCTGCTTTAAGAACAGGCTTTCAGCTTTTGATGGCAAGGAATGGGCAAGAAATCCTGCTGGTAGGAGAGGCACAGCTGGAGGAAGCCAAGTAACCATCAGGAGGACTTTTGTTCAGTAATGCTCCTCTGATGGCACAGAATCTGTGGACATCAAGGGCATGCAGTTGAAGTGCATTTGGCTGTCTTTATAATCTCAGGCTTTTCTTCAGGGAAAAGGAACCATGCAAGAGGAAGACAATAACTCCATGTTAGCAAACTTCATGGACACCACACTTGTCCAAAGGCATCATATATGATCAGTGATAGGGAACATGTTAGAGAACTGAAAGAGTTGAGGTGCAACAGAAACAGTGCTTCACATGTCGTTTTGCCAGCATTTGACTGATAATAACTGCTGATGGATTCTTACTTCTAAGCAAAAGTTGATGTCAGAGTCTTAAAATTGAAGCAACAATCCTTGGTCTGCTGTGACACAGAAAACAACTTTCTTTTTTCCTCAGTGCAAGAAATTTTAATTAAAACCCTCTCCAAATCAAATTTCTTATATTTTTTAGATTACCCATGTAGGACTTCAATTCATGGCATTACTCCTTCCTTGGCTACTGGAGACTTCCTCCGGTTCCTCAGACTGTATTGTTATGTGTAGTACACACCTGAAGATCTTACGTCATTACTGCTGACATCTCTATAGACAACACAGAACCACAACTCTGTGATTACCATTTACATCATAGTGTGTTACTTTGAGGCCTTTCTGCTTTTTTAAGAGAGAATTTAATTAAAAAACTTGCTAGCCTTCAGAGAATAAGCATCCTGATTTCTTGACTTGTAGCAATAAGAGCAATCTCTGCTGGTACGTATGCTTCTAGCACTGGAAAATCCTGCTTATTCATGCCAGTGAGCTAAATAAATAACAAGGAAAGCACAAAAAAACATATTCAAACATAGAAAGGCTGAAACTGAGATCAGCTTCCTAGACCTCCAACAATATTAGATAGCTAAGAGAAAGTATAGACTAATGATTTTGAGTCACTGCTATAAAAATATTTTTAAACCTGATAATGGGTTCACATATCCATAAAAGAGTATCAATTTTCACTGAAATGCAGTCCCAGACATATCTGGGTGCAAAAGCCATAGCAAGAGATGTGTAATGTATAAATTGTACTTTTAGCCTTCATTTAAAGTAGTGTTTAATTTGTTTTCCCTAATGATTTTAACAATTCAACTGATTAATGCCAGTGGCATTGTAGGAAATTGGAAGTAGAATAGCTTCAGGTATAAAGTGTGGTTACTTCATTGCCCTACTTAGCTAAGCAGTAAATTGAAAGCTTGTTGGTTACATAGAAACTTCGACTGCCAAATTCATATAGCTAATTTCTTGCTATTTAAAATGTGGTTCTATCTGACGTCATTGAACTGGGTTCATCGCTCTGATATTAAGACAGCTTCCTTTATCACATGGCAGGAACTTGCCTTTCAACATTTCCATTTCCATTATCATCCATTTGGAACCTGCATTCAGCCTGGCTTTTTTTAAGACATTTTAGCTTTAACTTTTAGGAAATTTTAGCAATGAACTCTTTGATGTCTGACCCTATTAGTGGATCTGTTCAACATGTCAAGGGTCTCCTAGGACCTCAGAATGACACCACAATGCTTGTCATTATGTAGTTGCCAACAGTCACCTACTTAATTATAGTCTGAGAGTCTTAAATTTATTTTCCCCTGGAGAGCTGTCCTGAAGAATCTTTCCCAACTATGCTCAAGATTCATCATATGCTTGAAACAGGTTCCTGTTTTGTTTGCTTGTTTGTTTTCAACCAATTTCTTTTAAAATAACAGATGTTATTTTAAATGGCTCTTTTCTTTATTCAATAGACCAATAAATAAGGCAGTCATTCCAGGAATGGAAGTTCATATCCATTTTCCATCTGAATAAATTCAAATCCATCTCTCTCTTCTTACCAGAGAGTGGCATAAAAAGAAGGCAATGAGAGCTAGTGTAGGACATTGAAACATTTCCTGATGTTTAGGTGCTGTATAGAAGAGAATTCAAGATTAGTTCATCCAAACACCAGAGAATAGATGATTCTCTAAATTCCTGAGCAGGTGCTTAACATGAGAATAAAGAATTAATCGGTCCTTTACTCTTAGGAATATCTCCCTATTCTACATAAAATTATCTCTAGAAAACATACATCAATTTCCATGGGATGATAAAAAGAAACTTTCGGCATCATGTTTCCTCTCTCCATTCTCTCATCACTGAATTCACTTCTGTCCAGTGATACAGCTTTAACAGGAAGAATTAAAAATAACCCTTCCAAAATATCCTCTGTATTAATGTTTAGAAAACTCCAGGTGAGATATATGGCTGTGTATCCTCATGGTCTGAGCAAAGATATTCTCTAGGCTATTTTAAAGATGTTGGAAAGGTTTCTCTGTTCTTTAGTTTTAAAATAAAGGATTGTTCATCATTACATTCTGAATTTAAATTAATCCCTTAAGGGAGAATTCTAAGTATTTTGTGTACAACCACTATATCAAGCTTCTTGCATAACAAGAAGAGAAGGCTGTCTAGGTATCTGGATCCAGAGATACATGCTCCATTGCTCAACTCTGTCCTAACTGAGATACACAAATAAAACACCCTGTAACTTATGAAACTTTAGGATACACTTGGTCAATGAGAAAAGAGTGAACAACTGCTGATCTGGTCTGTTTAGGACGGTAACCTAGGATTCAGGTATCTAGATTTTAACTAGTGCTACTTTAGAGAAGCATATTCCTCTTCCATTGGAAAAAGCAGTTGTGCTTTTCACATTAAGCACCCATCAGAACCAATAGAAACTTGATAGAAACTTACTCTGCCATTGCCAAACACCATCCATTTTCTGGCTGAATGTTTTACTCAATTGTCCTCTGAATTTAGTTGTTATTTTTAATATAGTTACCCTGATTATCATTATTACCCTGATCTGTCTGGTTCCCGTGAATGAGAAATTTCTTAACACTTAATTTTAAGTCTGTTATAGTATTACAAAAACACAGTGTAGCTTACCTCTGCCTTTTTAATGTGTAACATAAAATAGTATTTTTAGGAGAATACATTACAGAACTTACTTACAGTTTCACCACTGTCTACATTCCAAATGGAATGTAAAAGAACTTGACTAAACTGGGAAACTTTATTTATTATTGTGGCAGCTTCATTGTTCTCTGTATGGGGACTGTCTCCTTCAGAACTCTAACACCCTAAAAATTGGTACTTTCTGTTTAGTAGTTTTTAGAGGGTTATCTCAGGAAGCTGGTAAAGTCAACAGAAAGACCTGTTCTCCCTTAAAAGCTCTAACCTCTTATTCTTTAACCTGTCTGATTTCTTTGTTTGTTTTTAAAATAAAAACTCATTAGAGTTACAAGCTTCATTTCAGATTTCTCATTAGCATCCACCAAAGGGGCACAGCAGCCTGCACCCTAGAAAAAGTGTCTTCGGGGTCTTAAAAGCAAACGTTTTTTTCAGCAGCCCTAACCCTGCACCTCTGCCCTGCAAGAAACTGAAATGGAAGAGGGCAATTACAATTCACAAAAAGATAATTGGGACTGAATATTAGATTTCATAGGGAAAGGCTACTCGCTCAGTGCTTTATCATAAGGCTACAAGGTAAAAATATTTAGGACATACTTCTGCTCAGGCCCAGGCCAGCACTGGCTCTGCGGCTGGTCAGAGGAGCAATGGTATGAAGCCCTGATTACTCCTTGGCCTTGTGTAGCTTTGTTTCATATTCTGTCAAATGGGTCATACAGGGACTGAAAAGTACAGATCTTCAAAAGATATTATTATCCAGTTTAGGTTTTTTAGGCAACCCATCAGTTTTGGTAACACACAAACTTGGTAGATGATGAGTATTTTAATTTTTATCTACGTTTCTCTCAGCAAAATTCTCTAAACCACAAAATATCTGCTTGAGGGAATGCCTCTTTAAAGGTATAAGCAGCTAAATGTTTCCTCTCACATGTATTCCCTGCTAGGCATTTCTCTGTTCAACTTTTCCAACAAAAGGATATACATATAAATGTAATGAAAAGTTCAGTGGTTAGAATATGTCCTAGGGAGACACAAGAGATGAGTTGAGATGCATGCTCCTCTCTGCCTAACAGGCATCAGACGTTGCATTTTCTTCTTTTTTTTTTTTTCCCCCCTCCAGAATAATATTCCAAATAAAATACATCTACAGTGTGGTAGTCCATTTATCATACCTGTCTACACTGTCTCACTTTTCTGAATGTTCATTAGGCAAAAACTAGCATATGGCAAGTTGGTAGAGCACTCATATAGAAAGGGTGAGACCTGGCTTTCTATTATGGTTTTGTCTTTGTATTGTATTATTCTGCCACGACAAGTTAGACAACAGTTTAGCCATTTTCTTTTCATGTAAGAATTAAAATTTGCACAGTAACAAATTAAGCAAATAAGCTTTCTATTCATTCACCAATCCAGTGTAGAACCACAACTGAATTTTTTAGACAGCCTGAAATATTTTCTACTTTCTCATTGATTTCTTTACTGCTTATAACCAGGTCTTCATATATATTTGTCCAAGCAATATGAGACATTACTAACAATCATTAGGCTTAATCTCTCTTGTGAAATATGCAGCATAGTACCAGATTGATAATGAATATAATTACATAATTAAATATAATGCTGTTAGTTGGTATGTGTGTCCATAGTTATATGTGCATTTATATATAGTAAGTAAATATAAAATAAATAATGAAACTAAATCAAAAGAAAATTGCTGTCAAACAATGCTTATCTATTTGGGAACATTTCTGTATGACTTTCACTAATTGTACAATGACTCAAATCATGTGATAACAAAAATAATTTTCATTTAATTCCCTCTGCCAAACTGCAGATCTTCCATAACACTGACCTAAGTTCTAACAAAAGAATGAAACAAATAACTCTTGATATGTACAGTGTTGTACTATAATAATCCAATTATTTCCCATAGTGCAGAAATGGCATGCAATTTCCACACCTGTAACTCCAGAGAGATGTTATTTGCACAGTTTGGATCTGATGCCTAGTTAAATTTTGCTATGTTGTCTTGGGTCAGATTTATGTTAAATTCCTCTCTTTATAAACTCCATGGCCACATACTATTTTCTGTTGTGCTGGTTATACACACTGCTCTCCTGCTTTGCAGGAGACCTGTTCTGATGATCAACTTCTGCATCCTTGTGTTTAGTAGCCATACCATAAAGGCAACACCTGCAGTGAGAAGTGTCAACTCCGCAGTGGGGGGAAAAGAAAAAGGTGGGGACTGTGTTTTCCCCATGGCATTTCATCTGTCTTTCATAATGTAACTCTGCTGGTAGCCTTAGGCAAGAGACCCTTCAGTTGTACCGTAAGACCAGTAGCCAATGTCTGAGAGGTGGGATTTTATAATATCTTTGTCATCAGATGCTAATGCACTTACAAAAGAAATAAATTTGCTGATATCAGGAATCACAGCCCTAATAATCAGTTATTTTTAAAATGAAAAAATAGCAGTCATATCTGATGCTTAGGGCCATACAAGCACTGACACATTGATTGTGGTATAAAGGATTTATATGGCCTTGCACAGGTCAGATTGATTTTTTTTTTTAATTGGTTCTGACATTAGTTGATTGCATTTCACGTGTTTTGCATTTGCATTTACAACTATGTCTAACTTCCTGACTAATTCAAGGTGTTATTGACTTCAGCTGTGCAAAGCAGAGTCAGAATTATCCTTCTTATTCAAAACAGTCACCTGAGTCTGTGCAGAAAGATGTTTGTTGTACGTGGAAATAAATAAATATATTCTATTTGAGTCTGTGCTCTGCATTTTTTTTTAATTTTATTAAGTTTTTAATTTCAACAAGCAGCTCAGGATTTGCTGAACTAATGGTTTATTATTTGCCTTTGGCAAATGTGAAACTTCCAACTGTCTACAATAAATAAGGCTATGAGACATCTACTCTAAAAAGTCATCTTCTCTGAGTTGGTGACAAAGTGCAATGCCCACTGGAATTCTGGATCAATTTATAACACATGTTGTTGTGTGACCAGCTGTAGCCCAACAGAGTACCACAGGTACCCATGCAGTATCATTGAACAAATGCAATTCCAGGAACTTTAAGAAATTCAAAGTAACAAAGTAACTGAATATTTTGCTTCCTGCTGGTGACAAACAATACAAACAAACAATGCCCCCAGAAGAAAACCAGAGTTTCTTACTGTGTATGAAATTTACTTCACTTCAAAACTATGATTTTCTTCTTTTCTTCTGAAACTAAATTGACTGGAAACACAATTCATCTCTGAAGAGGAAAAAAAAAAAAACTTTCTCACTGTTATATTCTATATTATTGCTATAAATTGCTTAAAGTAAAACCAACAAATGCTCATTGAAATAATCTCAGATAACCTGTTATCTTCTAGAACAGAAAGTGATCAAATGCAGAAAAGAGTTTGACTTCAAGGGTCACAGGAATATAGAGGAACACAAAACGCCCAGTAGAATATGTCCTCTTTCATATTCTTAGGGCAGCACCCACCATCCATTTGCTCATCTCCCTCCCAGCATCCCTTTCCTTCTTTCTAGGCTTGCCTATAACCAGATCTGGAAGTACTTTTATTAACACTTTCTTCCTTATACAGCTTTACAAAGTGATGTTTTTCTTGCCTGGATCACATAATTTCAGTCTTCATCCAGGACTGCTTCTCCGCAGACCCACCTCTGGATGCTCTTGATTCCTTTAGTGCTTATAATGTTCACACTACTCCACTGACTCATTTATGGACTATTTTTTGACAAAAGCCAAAAGTGACAAGTCATAACGTTTGAAATCAACAGCCAAACAGTCTTTTGATTGCACACCACATACTTTTTCTGCAAAAACAGAGAAACTATTTCACTGAAGAAATAACAGGGAGGCTTCAGCATTAATTGCTTGCAAAACTATAAGACTTTTCCTATCTATAAATCCTAGGCTGGAGATACTATTAGTATCTGAAGTTTTTGGGTTTGCTTTTGGTTTCTATTTTTCTTCTCCTCACTATTCCTAAAAGTCTCCACCTGGCATCATTTGCTCTCTGACAGTACATTTCTATACCAAGTCTTTGAAAGTCTGAATACATACCTTGAGGTATTTAATTTATTCATTCTTAATAAATACATAAATAACATAAATTCTTTAAAATGTTGGCTAGGTGTTCTTAGTGTTCTTATCTATTAAAAAATCATAACATGACAAGTGAAACAGTAGAATTTAATACAATCCATCCACAGTGAGTCACACTATTTGAAAATTCAAGTCTCCCCTCCCCCTTGGTAACCTAATTTTAAATGCATTTGGGAAAATGACATGTGCAATGTGTCCTCAATGTCTATAAATTTGGCCTAATTCAGTACAGGTGGGGATTGATTCTAAAAGCCCCCACAGAAAATTAGTGCCATCAGCCCTGTCACTTTTACTAAATCTCATTTCAACTGTGTCAGTATAGGAAAGAATGAGGGGTGGGTTTTGATAGATAGGGTTGATCCTTTTGGACATTTTCATCTTAATCATCAGATTATGTAATTTTCTATCTGTTATTTCCCAACTAAAAATGCAATGCAAGCATCTAGCAAGGGAAAGATGATTGTCTGTGCATGTGCCTAATTTGAATATATTATCATTAACATAGCCTTTATTGTAATAAGCACAACTGCACCATACTACGCTAGATTTAAAATACTGACTGAAACACTTTTTGTCATGAAGAGCTGAAGATACTTGAGCTACCAGGCAGTGTAAGTAATAAGTCAACGTGGGCTCCTCTATAAACTCAAGTATGGTCAATAATGAAGACAAAATGTTTTACAAAGATGTGCCACTAAGTAATTTTCAAACCTGTACTCAACTAAAGAAAGCATTATATTGTATCTATACACCACTACTCCCAAAACAGCAAAATGTAAAACAATGTCTTTAAAATATTTTACAGTTTCATCACCACACACAATGATAAGTTTAGGTTAATGTGCTTAAGTGATATGGTTAAACTCAGTAACCTGTTTTCAAAGACAATTAGAATCATAGAATCATAGAGTCATTTGGGTTGTAAGAGACCTTAAAGACCATCTAGTTTCAACCCCCTGCCATGGGCAGGGACACCTTCCACTAGACCAGGTTGCTCAGCAACACTCCCAGGGATGGGCCATCCACCACTTCTCTGGCCAGCCTGTTCCGGTACTTCAGCATCCTCTCCATGAAGAACTTCTTCCTGATATCTCAACTTCCCCACTTTCAATTTAAACCTGTTACCCCTTGTCCTGCCCTTGTCCTGACCACTACGTCTCCAACCAGTGTTACACTGATCTATGTGGATGTATTACCTTGGGTCAGCATGGGTGACCAGCTCTTCACTTTGGGTTGGTATTAGGTAGAGATGAATCAGATGCCTCTACATCAGGCTTCACTGAGCCTGAACTGTGTAAATATGCATTCATAGAGTTTGGTAAAGTGAAATAACAATTTGCAAAGGCAGGCAGAAAGGATGAATACAATTATCTGAGGAGTCATTTTCTGCAGAGAAGGGGTCCCTAATGATCCATGAACTGTTTTTTAGTGATCCATCAAAGATGATGAAGAAAAGTAAATTCGTACAGACTATATGTTTTGGGTTTAAATGTCAACATTTTGGGGGGGGGAGTTGAAGAGCTGCAAGAGTGGCCTCTGTGAGAAGACACTAGGGCTGCCCTGTGATGGACACAGCTGGTTCTGCAATGAGTCACTGCTGAGCACAGCTGAGCCCATCAGCCAAGTGTGTGACACTCCTGTGAAAATGTATTTAAGAAAGGGCAGAAAATGCCAGACAGGAAGAGGGGAAAAAGAGAAACACTAGCAACAAAAATCCAACAACAAAAAGTGAGTGAGAAACAGAAGAGGTAAAACCAAGGTCAGGAGCAGCAGAGAGGAATGGTTGTGTACTGACCATAAACCAATATCCCCTTGCGCCATTTGGAGGAGCAGGTAGGGGAGTCTGCAGTGAAAGGGTGAAGTTAATCATAGGAAAGGGTAGACAACAGGTGTTTTAATGTTTTCAACAATCTGGATCTATTTTAATTAGCAATAAGTTGATTTTCCTCAAGTCAAGTCTGTTTTGGCTGCAACAGTTATAAGTAAGCAATCTCCCTGACTCTCTCTGAACCTACTAGCTTTCTCATCCTCTTATCTCCCTTTGTCCTGCTGAGGAGGAAGAGTCAGTGAGCGGCTAGGTATGCATTCGGCTGTTCACTTATGCTAATGCAGCATGCACATATATATATATACACACATATATAAAACCCTCAATTTTAAAGCCTCTAAAGAGTTTTAAGTTTACCTTGGAAACCTTTAGGGATCTTTAAGTTAAAAAAGGCCCTTCCATATTACCTAAGTAGTTATGAGAAATACTTCAAACTTATTCTATCAAAACTTAGTCATCCTTGGTACCTGGAAAATGTTAGGACTCCACAGGCCGTGTTTGTTTTGTGTAGCCTAGTGAATTTTCTGTCAGAGGTAATTAGTTAATATCCTGCTGGAAAGATACAGTCTGTTCTGCAAATAATCCAACTTTTGCTGCAGGGAATCTTCAATTGCTCTCTTACACTGCATGAGGTTCCTTAACTTCTGCTGTAGCTATTCTGTTTGGCTTTTGGCATGGTTTAGTGTTAGCTTTCAGGTGTTCCTCTCCTGTTCAGTTTCTTGTCTGACATGCAGGGATTTTTTTCTCATCTGCGCTCATATTCAGTCAAGTTCCTTTTCTATCATCCACTTCACAGAATGTCAACACTAAAAAATAATATCTAATTTGTCTTCTAAAGTAAGTTTTAGTTTAGCCAATAATAATACAAAAAAAATATAAATGTATCATTATAGTATGAACTTTCTGTGTCTTTTAAGGTTTAATCAGGACTCTGAATTACATGGGCAAAAATGTTTTGTCTTGAGTTGGGAATAATTACATTCCTTAAATCCTTTTCCTTAAGTTACAGGTGCTTCTTTCTTCTTAACCAAAGTCTTTACTCTGGTTAATTATACTGTGTTATGCACACACATATATAAATACTGTATAAATTTTCACTTTACAACTGTCATCTATCAGAGGGAAAAAAACCCCAAACTAAGCCAACCCACAGCACGTCTGGTAAATTCTCTCACCTCTTTTAAGTCTACCAAAGGTGATTCATATCAACACATTAATTGGTAGGTTGTTTGGATTATTAGTTAGGATTTGATGGATTTGCCACCACTATATAGGTACATACATATGTACATATATATATGTGTGTGTATACAGACACATATAAATATGTACCTCAGACTGTTATTATAAAAAACCCATAATGTGTTCGTAGCAACAACTGTTAAAGTGAATAGGGACAATAGGATATCCAAAGATCGTCTAAGAAGCTGGTATAAAGAACATCATTGTTATTCATCAAAGAAGTATTTTTCTCCTCTGAGTGAGAACTGGGCTTGTGCCTCAGAGTTATACCTGAGACGACTACTGCTAGAACCATAGCTTCTTCCCCTGCACTCAGCACTGGTGAGGCTGCATCTCAATTACTGAGCTTGGTTTTGGGCCCCAGACTATAAGAAAGACATTGGGGTACTGGAGCGTGTCCAGAAAAGGGCAAGGGACCTGGGGAAGGGTCTGGAGCACAAGTCTGGTGAGGAGCGGCTGAGGGAACTGGAGTTGTTTAGCCTGGAGAAGACAAGGCTCAGGGGAGACCTTATCGCTCTTTACAACTACCTGAAAGAATGGTGCAAAGAGTTTGGTGTTGGTCTCTTCTCCCATGTGACAAGATAAAAGGAAATGGCCTCAAGTTGCACCAGGGGAGGTTTAGATTGGACATTAGGAAATATTTCTTCACTGAAAAGGTTGTCAGGCATTGGAACAGGCTGCCCAGGGATGTGATTGAGTCACCATCCCTGGAGGTATTTAAAAGACATGTGGATGAGGTGCTGGAGAACATGGTTTAGTGGTGGACTTGGCAGTGTTAGGTTAATGGTTGGACCCAATGATCTTATAGGTCTTTTCCAACCTAAACAATTCTATAATTCTTTTAACTGATGGTGAAATACTAAACAATATTTATGTGACATAGAACACAAACATCTTGGAAAGTCAATGTGTTACATCTTTTTAAAAGTGTGAAAAGAGTTTCTCCTTATCATTATCTATTTTTCTTCAGATACAGAAAAGTTTGGCCACCAGAAAGACTGATGCAACTAGATTTTTCTGAAAATGCCACCAAGCATAGGGAAATGACATCTTTTGTTCCTGTTTTCACTATGTCTGTATGTTCTGACAATTTCCATAAAACTAAGAAAGTATATATTCATGTGATGATCAAAATTAAACTTGTCAATATATTCTTCATAATTCATTTTACTTTGATTTTCTTCAGAAAATTACATTGTCATATGTTTTCTAGTTCAAATAATTTCTGCTGTATGATGGATTATACAGTAGAAGTGCCTGTGTCTTTCCACCAACTCAAAAACCAGAGTTTAGATGTAAAAGCTCTATATTGTACTAGCTCATATTTAGATGTGTACACTGAAGGTACATAATAATTTTAATCATAGTGATGATGCCAGAAAGACATAGAAGATCACATTTTCTTTCAGCTTTGAAAGAAAGTTACCAGTTGTCAACCAGTAAAAAAACAGGGGAGTAAATCTCCTAATAGATCCATAAAAATAATTTGCGATAAGTACTTACAGCTAGACTGATTCTCAGCGGGACTATAAAATGATGCAAAGATGGGTGGAAAAAAGCAAACATCACAAACATCTTGTGAAAGGCAAGACAGAGGGTTTTGAAGACTTTCTGGCAAGTCAGCCTCATTTCAGTCCCTGGAAAGATTAGGGATCAAATTCCTGTTGAAGACGTTTCCAAGCACATAAAGGACAGGAAAACAGTATGGAAAACACAGGATGGGTTTGTCCAGAGCAAATTGCATCTTACCAGCCTGATTGCCTTTTGTGATGAGGACAGGCTCAGTGCATAAAGAGAGCAATGGATGGTTTATATCTTGACCTTGCAGCCAAATTGGTTAGATACAGAGAGCATATGAGTGGACTATTGTCATGGTTTAAATCTGGCTAGCAAAATACCACAAAGCCACTCTCAGACCTCCTCCCCTCTTCCTCCAATGGAGGGGACAATCAGAGGGAAAATACAAGGAAGCTCATAAAATT
>NW_010245679.1:0-14676 GCF_000690775.1 Eurypyga helias
GTGGGGCCGCTGAGGAGGGCGGCCCAGCCTATGGCCCGGGGTCTTGCCCCGCTGCTGGGCTGGGGCTGCCGGGCACTGCGCGGTGCCGCTCTCCGTCCGCCCGGTTCTGGCCTGACTCTGCCGTTCGGGGTTTGTCGTTTCACTTTGTCCGTGCCCGGCCGTCGGTCCGGTTGTCTCGCGATGTGACTCGTGCGCCGGCGCACAAGCCTTTTCCGTGCGTGTCCGTGATGGATAAAATGACTTCTTGCCCAAGGCTCGAGAAGTCAACGCCCTGTCAGCGCTGATGTCCTTTCTCCAGACTCCTGTTTCCCATGCCACGGGTAAAAATAAGCCGTCTAACTCCTGCAAGATGATCTACCTACTCTGACTGAGCTGTACCTTCTTGCTCACAGGCTGTTTGTTGATGGTTTATGTTTGCACAGTAAATAGTGTGCAGTAGGAGTCCGAAGCTGTGCTTGATGTAGCCGGTTTAGCTGAGGTACGGTATAGGTTGTTTTGTAAACAGAGCGGGGGTAGGAGGAGAACTTTGTAAAGCTGCGTGAAGTTAAAATGATGTTCCACCTGTTAGGTTTTACCGTGGCCCAGAGGAGACTACGATGTTCATACTGAGTCTTTTTCTTTTTTGGAAGTGCAACTTGATGCTATCTTTCTGTGCTTAAAGGAAAAAAAAAAAGGGCACCAAAACCAAGACGTGGCAGGACTGTCTGTCCTTTTTTCTTTTCTGGCAGTTATCCTTAGTCCTGGTTGTTTTCCCATCTCCTAATCTGCAGAAAAGATTACTTCAGTTCTTTTGTGTTTTGTCTTGCTACACTAATCAAATTTACTCATTTTAGTCTGGTCCTGTGCTATGGGTCCTTCATCTTCCTGGGGGGGTCTTCAGAAGCATGTGTGTCTGGTGCATGGTAATTCTGTTCTGTACAAAAACGATCCCAAACTGAGGAGATGAGCCTCATCTGAGATGTGTGTGAAACACAGATCTAAGGTCTGCTGTTGGAAGGAAGCTGGGTACAGCAAAGCACAAATGCTGTTAGTGCTCTCAAGTGAGGCTTGGATGTAGAAAACTTTAGGAAACTTTTCTCTCTTTCAGTTTATGGAAACTTCCTCGGGTTATGGAAATTCTTTCTGCTGTAGAAAAAATGACCTTTTTGTCCACCATGTATTTGTTTCGGCATTTATCACTTTGGGCTTGGTTTTGTCAATTCTCTTTGCTGTTCTGACATTTCTCTCTGCCACACCTTTCACATACAGCTCACTAGTGTCTTATTTTTACCAGCGTGTTTTTTAATATAGGACCTTAAACACCACCAGCATTTAGATGAGTTATCTGTTTCATCTCAAAAGGTAGTCTAAGTGATCAGATAGTTTATTTTTCCCTGTTGCTTATAAAATAGATTAGTTATAAAATAGTGTAAATCAGTATTTCTAACATACTATCTGAGTTTTCAGTCAGAATTAAGGTTAGACCTTTCTGTATTGAATAATGATTCTAAACTTGATGGGCATCTCTTGAATTCAGTGCATTTTTCGTTTCACTGTAGTAGCTAACTTCCAAAATCCTGGATTTAGTGTTTTTCAGTGAACATGTAGGGGTTTTCCCTCCCCCTGCTATAGTAGGTCATCCAAGTAAAGTTGCATGAAAGATTGGTAACCAGGTGCCACAGCTTTATATGATATCTGTGTGCTAGCTGAATCAGAAATTATGGCACTGACTGCTCGCTTTATTTAAAGATAAAACACCTTTTTTTTTTTTAATACTGTTTGTCAGGATGAAAGATTAACCCCATTTTAGCAATACAGCTCTTTTTCTACACCAAGGGAGCTAAATGTACCAAAATAGGAGGGAGACTAAGCGCAGGTGCTTTACAGAAAAGCTCCAAAGCATGTGCTGCAACTGAAAACTGGTTTGAAATTTTGGGGTAAAAAAAAAAAAAATTGACAGGACCTGGCAGGCTAGATGACTTTGTACGGCTAACTATATCTGTTTTGTGGTTTTTTTTTTTTTTTTCCTAGTACTTGAGTAAGGATGCCTTAAGAAGATAACTATGGATAAATACGTTAAAGTGCGAAAGATCGGAGAAGGATCCTTTGGCAAAGCAATTCTTGTCAAAGCTAAAGAAAATGGACAACACTACGTTATTAAAGAAATAAATATCTCTAAGGTGAGTGATTATTACTAAATACATTAAATTATTTTTGTATTTCTGTTCTCAAAAATCATTATTTTCCTTCTGAAGATGTCAAATAAGGAGAGAGAAGAATCAAGGAGAGAAGTTGCTGTATTGGCTAACATGAAACATCCAAATATTGTCCTGTACAGGGAGTCATTTGAAGGTAAGATTGATTAATACAGTAGAACTTGAAGTAATGATAGTAAGGAACTGTCTGTGCAATACTTACTGCATTTGGTTTAAAAGTCATTTGTTTTCTCTCTTTAATCAGTCATTTCCATACTTTTGTTACTTACTTCAGTTCTTTTTTGTTGTTGGGTTTTTTTTTTTCACAATTCCCTGCACATGTAAAAATAATAGTAATGAAAAAAACCCAGAAATATTCATATGTCTTCCTTCCATGCATCAATTTTGGTTGATTATTAAATGAAAGGGTTATGTTCTCTTGTTTCTCCAGCATCTGTCTCCTTGAATATTTGCATGTACCCTAACGACTTGAATGCTCGTGTATGTTAAGTATGAGTACGGTCTAAATTTGGGTATTGACAACCTAACGAGCAATTTTATCTTTAAGTCTGTTGTCTTAGCATAATTGCTATCATATTATTGCTTTCAGAGCTGGAAAAAATAGATGGGGCTGTTCACTTAATCAAGCTATGAAGGAAGGAAAAATACCATTCCACATTGTTTTCACAGTCAGTGTCTTGGGAAATGAGCAAAACAGATAAAAAATTCCAAGAGCTTGTCATGTGGGTTCAAATACTATTAAAACCCCTAAATATTACTGGAGATACTGTTTAGGTACACTGCTCTTTTCTCCTTTCTTTCCATTCTGCTTTCAAATGTCTTTTGATTGTGGGCTTTTATTTTTTTCTATTCATTAAACTGGAATTTTGTGCCATAGTCATATTGCACAGCCATAGTTTATAAATCCACGCATCTGTCTTCTCCGTAATAGAGGCCTGTTCTTAAGACTGCTTTTTTATTTTTTTTTTCTTCTTACAAGGTAGATCCTGTAATCTGTAGTTTACAATGCTTCATGCTGCATCGTTATTGCTAAAGCACATTGACTTTGGACATACTGATTTGGTTTATAAAAGAGAATTTTTATCAGGAACGGGCCTGCAAGAAATCCAGTCTCCTAGGATCATCTTTTAAAATAATACCTCTTGTAAAGCTTAACCAAGATACAAACAGCTATGAGCACGAAACAAAAATCCTGTGTTTGAGGTTTTGAAAGACAGGTTTCAGAAGCATTCTGCAGGAGTGAAGTTTAAATGACAGAGTCAAAATTACTGAAATCATATATTTAGAGTTATTAAAGTTTTTTGATTAACTCTTTCGTAAAACAGGTTTTTCTTATTTAAAAAATCAGCTTGTGATTGATTTTATGCATGCATTTAGTTCTGCTCAAAATCATCCCTAATATGTGAGAAGTGTAGTTCTTGTGGTTGTAATCACTTGCAATGTGCTTCTGCCTAACCTCTTGTCATCAGTGACTGGAAAACATTGCATTGGGGAACACAACGGTAACTTTGGATGAAAGGTGTTGTGTGTGTTCATTTGCTAATGGAAACTTGCACAGGATTTTTGGAAGTCTCCCCAGATTCCATTCAAAAATGACAAGGCAGTTGTTTCCATCTGTCAATGTCTGCTGGAAGTTTTCTCTGGCATGACATCTGATGACTGTCACGTTCTTGCACTTAGCGTAATACCTTGTCCAGGTAAAACTCCAAGAAAGAATTAGGAAAATAAAGGCAACTACCTAAATTAGAACTTAAGATCTCTATTTTTATGGTAGGGGATCTAGAGGATGTTTGAAAGCAGCTTGAAGAATGGGTTTATATTGCATTCATGGAGGGGCACCTTTCATTTCATAGTGGTTTTGAACCCCATTTTGGGGCATTGGTTCGGCAGATGTCATTTTTCTGTCTCCATATCAGAACAGCCTCTTGTTACCAGAAATAGGAAACTTGCATTGTGAAACCCAAAATAATAAAAGCATTTTTGCTTGAAGTTTGAAAAAAGGACTAATAAGTGATACCTGAGGCTGCATATGAAAAAGTTAATGTGTTTGGTTGCTTTTTCTTCGACTGCAGTGAAGGTTTGCTGAAGGCTGTGTTAAAGATGGTCTTTTTTTTTTCTTTTGAAAATACTTTGTGTTTTATTTTACAGAAAATGGCTGTCTCTATATCGTGATGGATTACTGCGAAGGAGGAGACTTATTTAAAAAAATAAATGCCCAGAAAGGAACCTTATTCTCTGAAGATCAGGTAACAGCATACTGCTGCTCTAGCGTTCTGTTGCGTGATACTTTTTCATGAGTTCTAAATTAATTTTGGTTCAGTTTGGTAGATGTGGTTACTTGATCTAGGAGAAGGCTCTCAAATTGTGATTCTCGTTGCCATCAGTCACAGCAGTATGTTAACAAAAAAAAAAAGTAGCTGGAAGTCTTGTATTTTCATTGGGGTGTTTTCTGTATGTGTAAGGTGCTGTGAAAAGGTTGGTTCTCTTGCAAGGTAAGCTAAATCTGAGAAACAAAAATGCTGAAGGACAACAGGAATATTTTTAAACCTCTGGATTTTTTTTTTTTAAAGATATACAGGCAGAGGAGTTTTGTAATACTGTAATACTTTCATTTATCAGAAGTATAAAATAACATACTTTCTATGAAATATGGCAGTATGAAGTCAACAACGTTCAGAAGTTGATTTTTGCATTAGAAAAAAAACTTAATCTTGTATTGGAAGTATACCAGCAGGTTTGCTTTTTCCACGATACTGGTTATAAGGTCATCTGTATTGTGTGAGGAATTGGAATAAATAAGAGGCCTTTATGTACAGATTTGATGAAGTGAAAATGAATTATGTAGGAGTCTTTTTTTTTTTGTTAGAACTGAGGTATTTTTCCCTGTTTATAAACTGGTTTTATGCTTTTGTGTCTGCATCTAGTAGGATCTCAATTTACCTGTGGATGGGAAGGCTTAATTGTATATTAGGTCTGTTGATGGTATTTAGAATAGGGTAATCGTGAAATGGTTTTGATACAATTTGTAAAACTCTGAATTTTTCTAATTTGGGCTCACTTTCATAAGAAGAACTTAAAGTGGAAAAGGAACAATTACCCCTTGCACTGTACTGAAATTTTGACATATATGTACTTTGAGTTGGGAATGTGAAACCACTGTTGTTATGGAAAAGTTCTTGCCATTAGTCACCTTTTATATATATTGTGATTTTTATGGAGTTTTCCTAAAAAAAGGACTTTGTTGGCTTGTTTATGATCTTCTAATTTTATGTTGTTTGCTGCTTATCTTATTGAAATCTGCTTTGTACTATTTTTTTTTTTAAGGTAAAATACATATATTTACTCTATGATAAAATCAGTGTTTCTATAAGCATCACTATGACTTTCCAGGATGCCTGGTTGATTAATTGACTGCAAGAAGACTTGTATTGATTACAACAAAAGTGTAAACTTTTAAGATGCCAGTTTCATGTCTTAAACATTCTGTTTGCTTTGCAATATGAAATGAAACTGGTCGTCTCAGACTTAGTATCTGATTTGGGTAATATGCATATTTCATTAGAAAGCTTGCATTATAGTGACAGTATTGTTACATCTTTCATTATTTTATGGTATAAATAAGGACGGGTTTGTGGGAAAAGGCTAAAATCTTGAGTCATAATTGTAAAACTGACTCAATATCTTCAGTTATGTAACTGGGGAAGCTTTCTGACAAATAACAATGCTGATGTTGCATTTTCTTTTATGCATAGATTCTCGATTGGTTTGTACAAATCTGTTTAGCACTAAAACACATACATGACAGAAAAATCTTGCATCGGGACATAAAGTCACAGGTATGTAGGTAATCATTTAAAACTGCATTTACTTCCAAAGCGATTACGTTCCTATCTTGCTAGTTTAAGTTGGCAAATTATGGAAAACAGTCTTTCTACATGAACACTTCCAATACTGGAAACATTTTTTTCCCCCTCAGAACTGTCTTGAAGAGATTTAAGCATTATTTGTACAAACAGATGAGGCTACTTGGGTGTTACTCATACATTTATGTGTGGGGACAGAAAAGGTTATGTCTTACAACACGTAATGGTGTTTCCTTTAATTCTGGTGGAGTAGGACTAGAATAAGTCTGGTGTTTTGTAGTAGTCAGGAACACTGTTGCTAGTGACTTCAGAGTGATTGAATGGTAGAAAACTTTGTTCTTCACAAAACATGTTGAGAACAAAAAGTATGCGATTGTATGAATGTTTTAATTAACAGACTTCTTAAAATTTCTATATCAAGAATATATTTTTAACCAAAGATGGAACAATACAGCTGGGAGATTTTGGGATCGCCAGAGTTCTTAACAGGTAACTCCTTTTTGATGCTGTTTTCTTTGACTTAATGTAAATCACTTTGATGTAGGATAACAAAATCTGTGTACTTCCTGTGAGTTAACTAGTTACTGTTCGTTCTTATTTTTTTCTTAGTACTGCAGAGTTGGCTCGCACTTGCATAGGAACGCCGTACTATTTGTCACCTGAAATATGTCAGAACAAACCTTACAACAATAAAAGGTACTAATAAGCATTTTATTAAACATTTTTGGTAAGGTGAAGAAAGTGAGTTCTAACTACATGATAGTGAACAATCTTACCCAAGAAGGTGCTGAGTCTCACTGTGCAAGTGGGACCCTGGTAGGTCTCTGCGGTATGAAACAATGTGCTGCAGAGATGACTTTACTTAATGATCTGAGCTCTAGGTCTCGCTGTGTTCTGAATTGTGGCTCTACTTTTGCCTATCTACACACTAGTTGTACTGCCTTAATTTATGTATTATGAATCACAGAATGGTTTGGGTTGGAAGGGACCTTAAAGACCATCCAGTTCCAACCCCCCTGCCATGGGCAGGGACACCTTCCACTAGACCAGGTTGCTCCAAGTCTCATCCAGCCTGGCCTTGGACACTTCCAGGGATGGGCCATCCACAGCTTCTCTGGGCAACCTGTCCCAGTGCCTCCCCACCCTCTCCAGGAAGAACTTCTTCCTGATATCCAATCTAACCCTCCCCACTTTCAGTTTAAACCCGTTACCCCTTGTCCTGTCACTACAGGCCCTTGTAAAAAGTCCCCCCAGCTTCCTTGTAGCCCCTTCAGGCACTGGAAGGTGCTATAAGGTCTCCCCGGAGCCTTCCCTTCTCCAGGCTGAACACCCCAACTCTCCCAGCCTGTCCCCATGGCAGAGGGGCTCCAGCCCTCGGAGCATCTCCGTGGCCTCCTCTGGACTCATTCCAACCGGTCTATATCCTTCTGATGTTGAGGGCTCCACAGCTGGAATGTGAAATTGTGTTAAGGATGAAGTCACACACACCGTAATTGGATTCTCTAAGCACATAGATAAATAGGTGGCTCAGCTTGCTTTGGATAAAAAGGTCATACAGCTACTTCACTTGTGTCTGCTGTCATGGCAGTAGGCTGTATCTGGTAACAGCTCCCCTCGTGTAATTAAAGTGGTCATCACCAAATTAGTCCTATGCTGCACTGGATGCTATTGCATCCATTACTGTGAGTGCCTTATAATAATTCAATTGGTTTCTTAAAAGATAAAAATCATTGCGGTTCATTGTCCCTTAATTTCTTCTACATGGGACTTATTTTCCAATGGTATTCCAAATAAATTCTGTAATTCTGTATAATTCTGTAATGAGTGAGGGTATGATTAGTTAGTGTTAAACAGAGAAAATTTACTAGGAATTGTATTTGCTGAACTGGATGGCACCAGGGTTTTTTTGTGTTGGTGGTTTGACTAGGAATCGCCAGGGTTTTTTTGTGTTGGTGGTTGTTTGGGGTTTTTTTTGTTTGTTTAATTCAAAGATGTCCGGAAAATGCGTACATTTAAAGGGAAAAAAGCCTTTGTCCATATTGTTAAATTTCACTGGTTGGGGTGGTTCAGATGAAAAGGTCTAAATAAAACCTGGAGCCAAAATAACCCTGTCTGTTTTTTAGGTTGGCCTTACTTTTTGGTCATTGAATTCTTTTTTTGTTTGGGGATGTGGAAGATAGAAGGGAGCTTGTACATACTAAAATACAATCTTTTTTCATTTTTCTTTTCGAAGACAGAGTTCACACATATAAGTAACTTGTCCATGTTACACCTGGAACTAATTCTTAACTATGTTTTCTTGATTTAGTGATATCTGGGCCCTCGGTTGTGTTCTCTATGAAATGTGCACACTGAAACATGCGGTGAGTAGAAACTTCTCACAAGAATTGTGATTTCCGAGGGGTTTTTCCTGATGTTATGCAAACATGTTTCAGTTGATGGAAGGCTTTCATGCTGGCTGTTTAAAATCACCTTCAACGTTTTCATCTCCTCTTCCTATACTGATCAACGTTTTCCATTAGTGTTTTGGTTCGTGCCAGTCTCGCCAGAAACTCTATAATTTGTTTTCAGTGTAGGTTTTTAACAAAACTGTGTTAGCATGAAAAAATTTCTAGGTGTCATAACAAATGATACTGTGAATAGTGTTCCTTCCTTTCCAAAAACTTGATGTTTTCATTGAATGTCTGAATTTGTCTGTTGGCTTTTGTGCGGGTGGATTAATGCATGTAGAACAAAAATAGTTCTTCAAAAAAACTTCCAAGGTGAAAGAGTTGCCTTTTCTTGTGTGTGTGTTGCTCTGAAGAATACATCTTTATCAACCACTTTACAGTTAGGAAAGGAAGAAAAAACATTTTTTTTCTGTCTTGTTTTCCTTGTGGTTGTTTGTTTTGGGTTTTTTTTAAATTATTTTTATTAAAATTAAGAAGATGAAAACTGGAAGAAAAATTTCAAGGGGTAAAGATTTCTTTTTTCATTTCAACCTTTTGTAATTTCCTAATGCCTGTTTTTTTCTGTGGTAGCTGTGTTGGCAATGCTGCCTTTCTGAGAGTTGATGGCAGTAGGTTGTTTTCTGTGAGCTGGGTGATTCATACTGTTTTCTTTTTATTGTACAAAGGAGTTGAAATGGTGCACTCTGCTTCCTGAGCTTAAGCTGAAGTCTGAGCGTTCCTTGGTGGTTTAGACTGAATGAGTTGGAATGCTTTACATTCTTCCATTTGAAATGTGACTTTTCAAAAAAGGGCAGAGGGCATGTGATGGTTGAAAGTGTTTGGGAGAGGAGATCAAGCAGATAATTATATAATTTATTTTAGATTATTCTAGATTTGAAGGGAAATAATTGTTAGCAAAATTTATATCTCTACAGTATGAAATATCAGTGTTATGAGGTGTTTGTGATCAGAATATTTGGCAACAGATTATTATGAACTGTTGATGGCCTTGAAAATTTTGGTGTGTTGAAGCAAGGGAAGGTGTGTTGGTTTTTTGTTTTCCTTTTTATATGCAAGCTGACATGTGGAGGGACAGTAACTGGTGGTTTTTTTTTTGTGTGTGTGATACAGTTTGAAGCTGGTAACATGAAGAACTTAGTACTGAAGATAATCTCTGGACCTTTTCCTCCTGTTTCTATGCATTACTCCTATGACCTACGTAATCTTCTGTCACAGCTATTTAAAAGGAATCCTAGGAACAGACCATCAGTAAACTCCATTTTGGAGAAAAACTTTATAGCCAAACGGGTGGAAAAATTTCTTACGCCACAGGTATGGAGTTAGTTGTAATTCTCATTTTGCTAAAAACATCATAGGACTTTTCCTTTTATTTATTCTAAAATCAATATACAACATAAGAAATCGGAGTAATGGTGTTCCCTGGAGCTTTTATAGAGACGCTTTCATTTGAGGAAAAGATTTTTACTGTGAACTGTAAAGAAAGATCTCATATTACTGAAGAATTTGGTAGTCACCACAAACAAATTTAAATTGGCATTTTCTTCAGTGTATTGTTATGTCTATTTTTCTATATAGTATGTTGATTTGTTTAGCTAAGCTTTTTTTTTTTCATTAAATGGTGCTACGATTTCAGCATCACTGCTTTGTCATAATTTCTGCAATCCATTTTTTGATTGGAATTTGGAATGGCCTGAAAGTGTGTTCTGTGAAATACAGCTGAGTGAACTGATCTTTAAATTTCTTGATGTTTAAATGTATCACATGTCTGTGTAACTTAGAAGAAGTCACTGTAACCTCGAAGTTGCTCACTATTCAGTTTAGAATCTGTTGATGTCATTTGACATCTATTCATGGCCTCTTAATATAAATCTAATCCAAAGACATCAAGATTAACAAGCGAATAATAGTACTGATAGGAGATAAATAAATACAGAGAAAGGACACGGAGGAATTGAATGCAAAAGGAGCCTCACTAAGTATAACGTTCTAGTGGATTCTAACACACAACTAAAAGGAACTTCAGGAGAAGGTGAAATATACAAGTGAAATTTGAATTATATGGAATAGCCTTTCAACTAATAATAGTGCAGATTAAAGTCACAATGAAAGGTAAGATTCAGAATTCTTTACCGCTAAGTTTGTTGTCCTAACTTTTGCTACAGTAGTAGTTTGATCTGATTTTATTTCCAGTAGCTAGGATGGAAATGACATTTTTATTTGGGGTTAGTCAGGCAAACTATAATTAGTAATAGAATACTACCTTGTGATGATACTAATTTCTGCTAGATTGAGTAAATACTTGTACAAAATTTTTCCAGCTGAATCACTGACGAGAGGTGCTACCTGATCATAAATACAACAAACCCTTACACCCAGAAAGCACCTCTTGCTAAATGGATCAATCACTGGTAGATTCATATTCGGCCAGAGGTGGTCCTTCTGTGGCACAGCTGTAATGCCTCTTTGCTTTCAGTTTCATCCGTGGCTAATGCTGTTGTCCTCCGCTTTCCTTAATCTAAGCTTAAGAGATCGTCCATAGCTGTCACCTTCAACGTGCTGCAGCTATTGCTGATGTCTTAATGACAGGAAGAGTCTTCCAGTTTTAGAAAACTCATTCTTAATTTTTGCAGTTACTAAGTTGCAGTAAAGAGCGGATCTAAATTAGCATCAGTTTGGAGGGGTAAAAAAAGGAAGCTTTTTGAAATGAACTGAAGAATAATGTTTCTTTTCTGTCAGTAGCTGTGTTATCATGGAAACACCACATGTAAGGTGTTACATCTCCAGGATCACTGAAATAGCATTAGTAGGAGGAGATTCTCATGTGTGACAAAATATTTTGATGACAGACTGTACACATTAAAAATGTTTCTCTGTCATCATGTGTGGCATTCTAAACTCTCCACTTTGGCTCTGTTTTATATCAAATTTAACTCCTGAGCACCCACTGTGACTGACTGGTAGCCTCTAAGCAAATCAAAATAATCTGGATAGTTCAGGATTCCATGAAGCCTATTCCTTAAAACCTTGTGGTTTAGCGACTATTCAGCTAACGCTGCTGTCAGTTGTTGTCAGAACGTAAAGTGACACATTCCTGGCATGTTCCATCTTTAGAAAGATGGTTTGTAGTATGGCCATTATCTGTCTGCTCTGCTGTTGTAAAAAATACCTTTGCATTTCCTATTCTTTGACTATTCTGTATTGGTAGCACCAGTTGCAGAGCTCAGATTCAGCGAGAAATTTCAGAGCAGGATGTTAGAAAATGAGAACCAGGTGCTGAGTCATCTAAGAGTTAGTCTCACTCCGTGTCCTGTGGGCGACGAACACTGGCTGTAAACAGTGCCTGGTGAGGCGTGTGAGAACAAGGCAAGCCCATGTGACATTACCCTGTAATACCCTCCCAGCCTTCATCTTTTGTTGTCTCAATTGCATCAGCTCAGGAAGCATCTTCTTTGGTATTTAATCATCCTCAATACATTTCTTGCCTGTGTACTTCTCTGATTTCTCCTTGAACCTGTGTAAGTTTTTATGATCGGTGAGAAATTTCACAGGTCTGCCAGTTGTTGCAGAAAGCATCAACCTTGTTTCTTCTAACCCTTCCTCCTTGTATACTGTTGTACCCCACTTCTTATATTGGTGTTATCATTTGCTGCCGTTTATGTGGTTCTCTGCTTTCTCTGCAAAATTACATATGGTATTCTAGGCCTCTCTGTGTTTGAATGTTCTTTGTCTAGACTGCAATATTTTTTTTATTCCAGTAAGGCTATTTTCCACATTTTATTATGCTAATTTGATAGGCCTGACAGCACACGGTATATATTGCTCACAGATATCCTCATATGTAGTCAGCTTCCCATCTTGAAAAGGATAGAGAAACTAAAAGTTGGAAACGTGTCTAAATGACTATTTCTTTTGACACAAGTATGAGCATTTGAAGTGAAATTTGACAACTGTACAGAAATTTAAAATGAACCGTGCTTAAAACTATATTGATGCTCACATCGACTTTCTTCTAGATTCTTAGCTAGTTTATAAACGAGGTAATGTGCCACCCAGAAGTCAGACTACATTGCTTTTTTAAAATTATGAGTAGCTATGCCAAAAATATTTGGAAATACTGAATTCAGCTTCATATTGTTAGTGATACTAAATTGAATACATAGAGTATTCATTTAGATTTAGGGTACAGTAAATACTGTAGCATGGTAGAATACTAAATACAACAGTGAATACCAAATGCTTCCTGGGAGTGGCACAGCTCTCTGAAAAGGAGTTCTTTGTTGCTGCAGACATAAATCTTGTTGGCTAACTGTTCAAATTTTTGTTTAGCTTATTGCAGAAGAATTCAACCACAAAATCTTCCAAAAGTTTGGACCACATGCCGCACCAGGTAAGTAAGTAAGTAATCTTTTCAGCTCTGGAAAGATTGTGTGTGTAGCTTTGTTCTTTTGTTGGTTTTGGTGTGTTCTTATACCTGATTCTAGAAGTTTCAGGAATAAAGAGAGGGAGGCAATTTTCCCCTCTTCCCCGGGGAGCTGGATGTATGCAGGGTACAAAGGATGTGAGTATAAGCTATGGTTCTATAATATTTTAGGTGTACTTTTTCCTCTTGCAGTATGCTGGACCTTGTTCTCACCAATGGGGTGGGGGGCTGGAGGGGAATGTGGTGCTCAAGGACAGCCTTAGCTGCAGCGACCATGGAATGGTGGAGTTAGATCCTTAAGGAGGCCAGGAGGGTGCACAGCAAGCTTGCCACCCTGGACTTCAGGAGAGCAGACTTTGGCCTCTTCAGGGACCTGACTGGCAGAGTTCCATGGGAAGAAGCCCTGGAGGGAACAGGGGCCCAAGAAAGCTGGCGAGTATTAAAGGACCTTCTCCTCCAAGCTCAGGAGTGATGCATCCCAGTGAAGAGGAGTAAAAACGCCAGGAGACTGGTGTGGATGAACAAGCAGCTCCTGGACAAACTGAGGCGCAGAAAGGAAGCCAGCAGTGAGTGGAAGCAGGGACAGGGAGCCTGGGCCAAGTACAGAGAACTTGCCCAAGAAGCCAGGGATCAGGTTAGGAAAGCTAAATCCCTGATGGAGTTAAACCTGGGCAAGGACAAAAAGGGCTTCTATAGGGACATCTGTGATAAAGGGAAGATCAGGGAAAATGTGGGCCCTATGCAGAAGGAATTGACAGAGCTGGTTTCCCAGGATATGGACAAGGCTGAAGTGCTCAATTTTTTTTTCCTCAGCCTTCACTGGCAAGGGCACAAGCCATACCCCCAGAGTCATGGAAGGCAAGGGCACGGACTGGGAGAATGGAGAGCCACCCATGGTTAGAGAGGATCAAGTTTGGAACCACCTAAGGAACCTGAAGGTGCACAAGTACATGGGACCTGATGAAATACATCCACAGGTCCTGAGGGAACTAGTGGATGAGGTTGCTAAACCTCTATCCATCATATTTGAGATGTCTTGGCAGTCTATTGAAGTTCCCACTGATTGGAAGAAGGGAAACAAGCCCTAGCTTTAAAAAGGGAAAAATGCAGGATGCAGCGAACCACAGGCCAGTTGGTCTCATCTCTATGCCTGGCAAGATCATGGAGCAGATCCTCCTGGAAACCATGCCTAGGCACACAGAGAATGAGGAGGTGAGTGGTGACAGCCATCATGGCTTCACCAAGGGCAGATCGTGCCTGACGAATATGGTGGCTTCTATGATGGGGTTACGGCCTTGGTGGGTAAAGGATGCGCAACCGATGTCATCTGCCTGGACTTGTGCAAAGCCTTTGATACTGTCCCACACGACATCCTTGTCTCTAAATTGGAGAGGCATGGATTGATGGATGGACCACTTAGTGGATAAGGAACTGGCTTGATGGTCGCACTCAGAGAGGGGTGGTCAATGGCTTGACGTCTGAGTGGAGATTGGTGATGAATGGTGTTCCCTGGGGGTCAAAACTGGGACCAGCATTTTTTAACATCTTTCCCACCTGACACTGAGTGAACCCTCAGCAAGTTTGCTGATTGGACCGCTTAGTGGATAAGGAACTGGCTTGATGGTCGCACTCAGAGAGGGGTGGTCAATGGCTTGACGTCTGAGTGGAGATTGGTGATGAATGGTGTTCCCTGGGGGTCAAAACTGGGACCAGCATTTTTTAACATCTTTCCCACCTGACACTGAGTG
>NW_010245680.1:0-14448 GCF_000690775.1 Eurypyga helias
GGAGGAGGGGCGGGATGGGATGGGGAGTGGAGTGTGAAATAAGAGGGGACATACATAACATGGGAGAAATAAGAGGGAAAGAAAGGTTGGGCATGGATGTGGGAGGCAGCAGAACCCAAGGAAAGTGGATGAGGGGGAAACCAGGTAGAGCTCAGGACCACCATGCTTTGACTCATCTTCTCCCCTCTGAGCTGCCACATTGCACAAAGGGTCCGAGTGTCATGGGACAGTGGGGTCAGGCTGAAGGTAACACAGGCAATGATGGAGCAAGGAGTGTGGGGACTGCAGAGAGGTGTTTGAGTGCTTCAGCCTGAAAAGCAAGTCAGAAACATCAAAAGGTGCTTTAAAAGGGAGTTCCATTAGGCCAATCCAACCTTGTCTTCCCCAGACACCCTATTTCCAACAGTCTTTCCTGAGGTGGAGTGCCTCAGCCAGGAAAGATCCATGCCTGGCTCCAGGCTGTCTGCGGACAGCGAGGGCAACGTTTTCCTGAGGCAGCTCCTCCTAAAATCAGCCACTAAATTAAAGCTCCTTTGATTTGCCCAGTTCTCTGGTGATGCAAAGACTGGAGCAGTGTCTGTTTTGCCCATTGAAGGGGTCACCACAGCACTGTATATCCAGCCCCTGGATGCAGAGAGGCATCCCAAGGACTGCAGAGGTTCGTAAGCATGGACATGACCTGAGGTGTTACTTACCCAGCAGTGTCCCAGAACAAAAGGGGAGCCCTGGCAGGGGGAAGGACAGTGGGGCAACACTAACAGGAGTGATCAGCCTATATGTGTTGGCAGAGTCCCTTAGGTAACTGCTGAGGCCCTACAAAGAGACCCAGAGGCTGAAAAGTCTCCTGGTGAGATGCATACACCTCTCAGACTTAGGGCAGGATGTAGATGCCTCAGATCCACATTTGCCTACAGAATGGGTTTTTTTGACCAAGCTCTCAAATGGCTGCAGACATTTCTTCTGTCCAGAACTCTTTGGCTAGCAGCTTCTGAGGGCCGTAGGAACATCATGCCCATCTCATCCCCCTGGAAACCCTTGTCAGTAAACATCTCCCCTTCCCTTATACAGGGCAAGGTGCAGTCTGTGACTAGTCTGAAAATGTCCATTTTGAAGGATTGATAGGGAACCAAAAGGTCTCAGATGAGCAGCAGACCCAGAAACCCCCAAGATGGGTTTTTTGGAGATGCCTGCACTGATGATAAATTCTGCAGTCAGCAGCATTACATTACTGTAATATTAAAACGGCAAGGAGAGCTGGTTGTGCAGCTCTGCAAGCACCAGAACAGAGGTTTCTTTTCTTTCTTTGGCACTGTAGTGTGTTAAGCTGCCTGGTTGAATAGGTGTTACTATTTTTCAAATAAGACCTAAACAGAGGCCTTGATTCCTCATGGACATTAAAATAATCAGGATGGGGCTTTTTGCAAGAGCAAAACTGCTGTTTCTGGTTACTGGCCATATTCTAGGCCCATTATTAAATGGGTCTGTCTAAATTCCCTCCTCCTTTTCAGCTGGATGTAGTTTTCTTCATTTCCACTTCCAGATCAGCAGGTGCAGAATGGCTCTTGCCTGGGAACACTTAGCTACCTGACGAATGGCAAGGTGATGTGCATTGCTGTTGTACAAAAGAGTATATGCATTTGGCAAACATGAAAATAAATATTGCTCATAGGATGCTGGAAAATCAATGGCACAATTTCTACTACAAGGATCTTGGTAGGGAGAGTATGTCTGAGATCACTTGTGCACACATTTCTGTAAGTGGCTACATGGAGCGTGCACATTCCATCAATATGTCACTATTCCATTACAGAAAAGGAACAGAACCTGGGGGGGGAAAAGAATAAAAAAATAAAAAACAAACCCACCAAAACAAGAAACAAGATGGGGAAAGTAGAAATAGAGCTGGAATCCACCATATGAAGTTCAGACAAAACCCCTGCCTTGCACAGGAGTGCACCTGAGGCTGTACATCCCATGATCCAAGCATCTTCTATCTCAGACAGCTCCAGCAACACCTTCCCTGCTGGGGGTGGTGGAGTCTTCTGCTGGGCTGGGCTTTGCAGAGGAGCTCAAAACAACCAGGCATGAAAATCTTACCACAACACAGTGAAAATAAAGCCTAAACATGAGCTTTACTCATGCCTATCACTTCCTATATCTATTTTCTAGGATCCTTCTCATATGATACCAATCCCCAAACATTTTTCCTTCTTCTAGATATTGAATTTCTAATTTCTAAATACTCTTCTTCCCAAACTACAGGAGTTTTTAAGAGTTTCCCTTTCTTTGGGAGTAACCCTCTGGACATCAAAACTGTTCATAAATAAGCTAAAATTTCCATTCACATTTTTAGATCCTTTCTACTCAGTTTTGCTCATACTTCTTCTCCACTGCAGGAAGTTTCTGTTTCTTACTTAGCCCCATGTGCCAAGTATTTCTGGCTGAGTCATCCCCTTCTGAATGAAATGTGCTAACATTCTCCAAATAACAGGGAGCATCCAAACTGGCCATGAATATAACACCTTTTTATTCCCATAAGTTGGTCCAGGATAGTCATAACAAGTAAGCTGAGGTCTGTCTCATCTCCTGGGACTCTGGCCAGATCACCCAAGTCCTTACTGGCTGAACACTCTGCTCCTCCACATCGACTCCAGTGGCTCCTCTCCAGTCCCCTGAGGAATAATGACTCAGATCTCAGCAGGAGTTCTGCCTCCCACTGCCCCCATTCACAGCCCTCCTTCATCAGCGACATGCAGCCCTGCCAGGACCATGGGACACTGTCTCCCACCACTCAAGAAGTGATGTTTCACCCTTGGCTATGCAGGACCTCTTTGAGGCTACAGTCCTTGTGGAAACACAAGGTTTCTCTCTGCTTCTAAAGGTGGTTGATGGGTTTCTGGTTTCCTTCCACAGTCTGTAACAGATCAGAAGGAACCTTGTGGATGCAGTGTGGGTCTCAATATCCAAACACATATGAAAAAATCCTACAGGAAATAACCACCCAGTCTATGGAAAACAGACACAGAGTGATTGCATATAGCACAATGCAAGAACAGGGTGGCAGGAGCTGGAGGTCTGGGAGGCAAAATTCAGCAGCAAACCTCCTGCCAGGTTTCTCTCACTGGGAAGGTTAGCTGGTGTCCATGGGGAATCCTCACACGCAAGCGATTTTTTCATATTACTGAAAAAAATAAAGCGCAATCATGAGAAAGTGTCAGAAGCAGTAATGTATAAATTCCAAGGAGATCTAAAACCTCACGTAAAGGTGAAGAATTACTGCCTGCACTGTTGCATTTTTCCTGGGATGACATAGTAAGCAACTGATGATGGCATGCACATCCCTCACTCCATAACTAGACAGTGCTTAGTTCTGCTGACCATGGCACTCTGCCTGGGGCACTGGGCAAACGTGTGTGGCATGCTGTTTGCAAAATGCCATACTCCAGTTGGACCCACTTTGTAGGAGGGACTTCCTTCCCTCAAAATGTCCTCACTCCACTTGCTTCTCCTTGCTGTACATATGTATTAGCCCAAGGTTCATACACTTCACATGTGTCCCTGACAGTAATCATGGATGAGCTGTCCAGTGCCAACCAGTTCGAAATATGCTGGGCTGTCACAGTGTCCTTTACAGAACCAGGGGCTGTGACTGTGCCTACTTGTGCCTGGGGGTTATGAGCCTCTCGTGTATAAACAGTACAACAAACACCAGCTCCAAACAACATGGGTTAGCACTCCTCCCACATCCTGGAGAGGAGAGGTCCTCAAGCAAAGTGCAGAGGTCTCCCTGCCACAAAATGGAGGATATGCTGAGGGGTTTAGGCCACTTAAAAGATCAGCATCACAAATATTAGGGGGAAAGCTGTTATTTTTAATATGAATTTGTGAGAACCACAGACCTCTATAGCAAGGTCTACTCTACTATTTAGTCAATATGGAAAAGCATACAAAGGCGAAATCAAATTAGCAATGGATTAAAATGGTTTGTACATGAATTAAAAATTATTTACAAGGTCAGGGATATCAAGTCAGGACTGGATTGTTGTGATATGGACTAGGGAAAAATGGTAAGGAAATTCCTCCTATTCTGTCACAAGATTCAGAGTGGACCCTCTTGCTTTCTAAACTCCTTGAAAGACATGTCTAGGTGTGGCTGAATCCACGCCTAGTCCCAGACCTGGTCAATGGTTTATGTCTAAGGAATAAGGGAAAGGGTCACAGTGTGTGGAGTTTTGTGCTTGGTGCGAAACTTTGGGACAGCACAATTCAAAGTTCCTTAACACTACTCAGATATGTCACACAGTTAGATCATACAATTCCAAGAGGACTTAACTCTCAATAAATCAGCACAGAAGCTTCATCAAAAACTTAACAAAGTTACCAACATAAAGTTGCACGCACACACTCACACAGACAGATAGAGAGAAAGAGAGAAAGAAAAAAGAGAGAGAGAGATACATATTTACATGAAGGTACCTGTTAAAATTTCCCCTTGAGTTTGCTGAAAATACTCATGTTGGATGTCAGTGCATCTCTCAACGGGCAAAGAGTTGAGCCTCAAGGAGGTTTTTCGGCCCATTTTGTGTCGACCGTTCTCTGATTTCACAAACTTGAGGGTTTGTGCACTCCAAGAGGCGTCTCACCCCAAGGGAGATGCTGGGCGCAGCTGCTGTGGTCCAGGAGGGCTTCAAGGGTCATCCTTAGAACTGCTATTTATAGGGTCGCGAGATAATTGACTTTAGACATAAATAATTGTACATCTTGGCCTTAATTGCAGTAGGCAGTCACTGGAATGCCCAGCTGGTCTACCCAGACTGCGATAAGGTTCAGGGCTGGCAGGGGATGAATTGTTTCACTCTCATCCCTCACTGTCACCAGGCAACTGACCCCTAGTACAGCCAATACCATACCTCACCTCAGCAGTACAAGAGTGTTTTGCTATGATAAGGGGCACTTAACCACACAATTCCCTGCACAACGGCTAAGGTTTGATGGGAATATCTCAGGCCATAGAGCAGTCCAGGATCTAAGGGGGGAAGAAATGCACCACCACACCGCCAAAGCCAGTACCTATTCCCACTGCCCTGGCATCTCCATGGTCCCTTTTCTTCAGGTCTGACTCCTCCTTCTGCACAGCCCTTGCAGCAGCTCACATATTTTGGATTGCAGCAGAGCCAGGCATCACCTGTACATGAGGTGGTGCACACACCACACTGTGCTGCCCTCACCTGCCCTCAGGCCAGGCCAGCACAGATCCCACTTTGGAGGAATCCAGTCCTGGGCTCCTGCTCCAGAGATGCCAGCAATGCTCCTTTCCGAAGATGTCTAAGGATGGCAAAGCCTGAAGACCCTTAGTTCTTATCAGTGTCCTTGCACAGTGGAGGAATTCATCCTTCACAGAGCAGCAGGGATCCTCTCCACCAGCACACAGGACTGGGCAGCAGTGCCCATGAAGAGCACTCAATCTCAGCTGCTCAGTGCTTAGCAAGAGGCACCAGGCCAGCTCAGATTTCAGGGTGACATTTTTTTCTCATTACCTGAGGTCTTGGCTGCACTTTAATTGTTAATGAGAGTTCAATAGCTGGAGCTTGCTGCATATCAATGGAGGGAACACCTGCCAAAAGTCTTACAGCCCCCAGCTCATGTTCAGCCATCCTTGCAGGAAGCATGGAACACAGGAATGCTTCAGACACCTCTACTGCAGGGGAGTAAAGGTGTAGGGATTGGTGCTTGAAGGAAAAGCTGTGCCGTGCAGCCAACAAGCACAGTGCCTGTTCCCAGGAGGCAGAACAGGACAGACATTGTGTGAAATCCCCTGTCCTGGGAGCACAGAAGCTTTGAGGGCACTAGAAATGTGACATCAGCCTCGGTCCCAGGGAACAGAGAGAAGGTGGCATGGACCCGCTCCAGATGAACCTTTGCAGCTGCCCCAGGTATGGTCTGAGCCTTGGGGCATCATGTGGAAGCTGTGCCTCAGGGATGACAACTGCTGATGGGGAAGGTGCAGAGCTACCTCCAGACTGCTGGGTCTGAACTGGACTCTCTCTTAGACCCATGGGCTTCTGATCTCATGTTTGGGAAGAAGAGAAGAGTAAAATCTGAAACACAGAGGCCTGGATCAGCCTCTGGTCCTGGCTGCCAAAGCAGTCTGATCACCAGTCCTCAGCAGGGTCCTCTGAAGAGACCAGAGCAGCCAAATTATGTCCCAGAGCAGGGAAAGGAGCAGTGTCAGAGCAGCAAAGCATCTGTCCATGCCTGATCCAGGTGTGGTCTCAGCTTCAGTCCTCCACCACCATTACCCTGGGCTTCTGCTGTGTGCCTGCCTCCTTCATAAAAAGCTAATAAAAAAGGCTAATATTCATAACTCAGAAATAGAGACCAGAACTCAGTCTTGCTTTCCCACAGAAGAAGTCTGACAGACAGACAAGGGCACTTTGACCAGAAGTCTGGGTATGTTTTAAGTCCATATGTTCTCTAAGAGCACTCAGAATGTGCTCTAAGCCTGGAAGGGAGAACTAAACAAAAGACATCATTCTGCAAATCTGTACATCTATGGAATATTTTGAATACTGTGTATGGCTCTGGTCAGATCACCTCCAAAGAAGAAATAGAAAAGGAATAGAAAAAAGCACCAGTGCAGACTGCCAAATGCAGACCCTGCTTGGAGCAGGCTAAACGGAGCAGGACCTGCCAGCTTGGAAAGGGTGGCTGAGGTAGATGTGATACCAGTCTATAAAAATGGGAGTGACAAGTAGGGATTGGTTTCTCGGTGAGTTTTATGACAAGGAGTAGGGGCTGGCATAGAGTGATGAGGTGGCAGACTTAAAAAAAAAGAAAAAACCACAACAGATTTAGGTACAATGCACCATTTACTGCTGGAACTCAGGGCCACAGGATGCTGGGGAAGGTACAGAGATTAGACAGAGGGTAGGAATATTGATTGCTGTTGAAACTATAGTCCAATACTATATGCAGAGAGGCATGGCTGTTCAGGAGCAAAGCTCTGAGACAGCTGGGACCTCTGCAGGGAGATCCCTTGCTGGGATGCTCCTTTTCCTTCACACTTTTGAAGGAATCTCAGCACATCCCAGGGGTGCAGTATTGAGATGCCAGGTTGTTTAAATCCCATTCCGCCTGTGCCATGGCCCCAGTGACAGGTCAGTGCTCGCAGTCTGTGCTACCAGGCTCTCAGAAAGGCTGGCAAATTTGCCAATACTTCCCACCAGCATGAAATTCTCTTCCAGAAAACAGTGACTGCAAGAGGCAGCATGTCCTGCCTGGGCTGAGATAAGGCCCACACGCTCTATAAACCAGGCACTCTGCACTCACTAATAGCTCTGCTGGGAGATTTACAAGCAGCTGAATCCCATTACAACCTCCCACCCCAACAGTGCCTGCCATCTGACAAGGAGATGCTGGGTGACCTGTTGGACAATCGTTTCTCACAGACCACAACTGTTCCACGTGTGCACAGGTGGGCTGAGTACTGGCATGGGGGTGATGGATATGGAATGTTCATGTGTGCATGTATGTTCACAGCAATAGTTCAACATCTGAATAGATAATGTGCATTCACGTAAATCTCAGTCTCTGTGTGTGTGTTTCCACAAGCAGACCCTTACACAGAGCTGGTAGCAAACTGAACATTATAAATCGTAGAAGGAGTTCACACAATTAATGTTTTTCATGAGATGTAATTTATAGACCTCTCCCTTGATGTTTTAGGAGGATGTAAATATAGGAAAGCAGCCCATAACTTAAAGGAAGGAATGTGCTAATTAAGTGTGCAAAAGGAATGCTAATTAGGAGACAGTGGGTAGGAAGGGTACAGACATGGTGTAATCCCAGGAAGCGTCGCTGTGTCCCTCCATCCTGCCCAGGAGATACAGTCACTGCCTGGGGCAGCTGACCCAATGGGGCTCCAAGGTCAGTTCACTGTGGGGCTGCTCCAGTCCTACTCAGGGGTGGCCAGGAGGTGATAGGATGCAAGACCCACAGAACCTGGCAGTCTGGTCTGGGAGATGGCCAGGCAGGATAGCGTGGAGGACACTTCTCTCCAAGATTAATGACAGACCCAATGGATACCACAGCCAGGGCCTCGAGACTGTCTCCTCAGAGAAGTTCAAAGCCAAATCCATCACTGGAATTTCTGCCCTTTCCTCAGCAGCTCCATTTCCAAAGCACCCCTGTTACATCCATGTTTTGGAGACCCCAAAGCTTTGGGAAAAGGGAGCACAGAAGATCTGAGCTATGTGAAGCATTTTGAAAGGGGTCATATTTGATGGAGTTGTGTTTATCCACAGCTGTCCCCAGAAATAAGTGGTTCTGCCAAAGCCTTGTAGGTGCGTCATGGCTCTCTCCTGACCAGCTCTAGCTGGAACTCAGTGGGTATCTCTGGGAGCTTTCAATGAGAGAGTATTTCTATATGAAATACTGAGGAATCCCCACTGTAAAAAAAAGAGCAGTACTCGTTTCCAGATGTTGGAAAACACCTGTCCCTGAGTCACCCAGCTGATAAACACTGAAGATGTCAGTCCCCTCAGGCACCGTGGTGCCACCCCACCTCCCAGACGCCTCTCCAACCACATCAGGGTCCTCACTAACCAAAGTCACAGCAGCACATGGTGTGACACCAGCCCCACTCCAGGGCGAAGACTGGCCCTCCTGCTCCTCCTGAAAGCAAGTGACACCTCTCTCCTGCAATTGCACCTTGCAAGGAAAGAAAATCCATTTGGGGAAATGGAGCAGGGAACGCTGTGGTACATTCTCTGCCTTTGCACTCCCTTTGCAGCCATGAAAGGGCAAACCTGAAGATAAGTCCCCTCCTTAGAGACACGGGCATTGCACTGCTGTGGGTAAGTCGCAAGCCGCATGAGCAGCACCAGCTTCATCCTTATAATATGCTGCAGGATGCTGAAGAGCTGGTGCAGCTTATCATGATAGGAAGAAAAAGGGGGTGCGCAGAGGGACTCCCCAGGTGCTGCATTCACAGCTGGCCTCGGAGCAATGCCACCTGGGGCAGGACATCTCTGAGCTCTGTCCCAAGGGACCAGCTGTCCGAGAGACAGGACTGGCAAAATGTGTATGGATAACACCAGCCACAACCCAAAACATCTTCCCAGCCTGGCCCCTCTTGCTCCGAGTTTTCCCAGGTCAGTGAGGATTTATTCCTTTATTCTGGACAAATGGCCCTGGGGGGGTATTTCCTTCATTATGTGCTGGGAGTTTGTCCCAGTGGAAGGCAATTAGTGCTGGTCTCCCAATCAGCTCATCCACACAGCAGCGCAAGGAGGAGCCAACACCCGCCCCACCAGAGAGAAGAGATGCAAGGCCCGAGCAGCTGCCGCAGCCGTCCGCAGACTGGTCCCAGCTTATAAAAAGATGGAAGCACAGAGCTGCATGAGTGCCCAGCTGCCTGCTGACTGCACCAGGCTCCGCGGCCTCTGGCTAATCACTAAATGAAGCTGGCGCTGGCAAGGCATCCACATGCTGAGCTGCGAGAGCTGATTGCAGCCTGTTTCTGTTAACATAAAGGGCATAAATGGCAGAGGGAGCTGCATTTTCCCAGGATTTCAGAAGTGCTGTTTTTCCTTCTATTACAATATGTGAACAATGGTCAGGTGTCGCACTTTTCCATCCACAGGCCCCCCAAACGAAAGGGATTACAAGTGTATCATTAATATCAAAGCGACCTGGCAGCAAGTCGACAGATTTAATTTGGTGACATGATGAGTAGAACCAGAATTCTCCCATCTCCCTGGAAAATGAAAAATAGGTTCTGCCTGCTACTAGTAAATATTGTTGGTAAGTGAATAAAAATTCAAAAGGGAAAAAGCAATTTTCCTTCTGCTCATATTGTGCTTAGTTCTCAATACACTTCATGCAAGAGGGTCCCCTGGCTGATGGATTCCTCCTAGATTATATCATGCCTTTAAATTTATATGCCCCAGATCTTTAAAAGACTGTTTGCCAAGGCCTTTGCATTCTGTGTTAGTCTAGTAACTGCTGACATTTGAAAGATGCCATCGAAGACAAATCCAAAATGTTTTTTTAAGTGAGAAAAGAAGACAGACCTAGCAGGTAGAGGGAGATTAAAGATTTAGTCAACAGCTGAAATCAAAGTTTTCATGAGGTGGCAATGTCAGAAAAAGTTTACAAGGCCTAATAGAGGGCTCACATGTCATGAAAACCCAAATTAAGTTTGGGTTTATTCCCCCTAGAAATTCACAGGGCTCTGTCTTCTCTGAAAAAGCAGAACAGCAACCCAACATGTAGCCCAGTGAGAGCTGGCTAAGGCAGCCATTCTGCCAGCATTGGGCATAGTGGACAAAAGGAAGCCTGCTTTGAGCTCAAATCCACATCCCTCCAATGAACAAAGAAAAGTCCCATATGTGGCCACTGAATTTGTACTAATTAATTCCTTAGACAGACTGTTATCTACCATCAAACACTAGAAAAGCACACCAAACTGTCAGTGTTCCTTATGCTTTGAGTCAATGTCTCTGTAGTCCAAGGTGTCACTGCAGTCCCACAAATCATTTTTTGCCGTAGTCACCTCCAGCGTGGGGCTCCAGTGTTGAAATCAGGTTGTGCTTTGCCCAGGGAGCTTTTTGTGTTAAAGGACAGAGACATAAAGCAGGACGTGGACACCACCTCTCACCCCCTCTGCTGAGCCTGTCAGGCAGAGCAGGGGCAGCATCCTCGCCCTGCCACCTCAGAGCGGTGTCCCTTGGCACAGCTCACAGGGCTCTGCAGACAGGGCAGTGGCTTGAGAACACACACGTGGGAGAGCTGCTGAGTAAACGCATGAGCTGCTCTTGGTGGGCCAAGGGAACGGGCCAGTTGGCAAGGAAAGGAAGGGACAGTCATCCACCCTCAGCTCTGTCAAGGGAAGCTGGGCTGAGCCTGCCCTCATGGCAGGCAACGTGGGTATGAGGATGTCTCCCTGAGCATGCAGCTGGAGGGTGTGTGGCCCTGAGTCTGAGATGCTTGTTCCCAAGAGTGGGTGATGTCCAGTCCAGACTGCCCCTCTGATACCCCCCTGATCTGGGTCAGACCCCTCACCAGCACCAAGGAGAGCTCTGCCTTAACCACTGAACAGAGCATCTCCACACATGCATCCCCATTCCTTGGAGACACCCAGCATTTCACCCAGCCCCTTAATCCACAGACCATGCTCTTCACCCACCTGACACAACTATGGCTACGAGAAACCCAAACTTTGGCTCTTTCCTTACCTCTGCAGCAAAGTTCTGCCTTCCCAAAACATCATACCCTTCCTGATCAGCCCCTTCTCCCACTCCACCCAGCTCTCTGGCCCCACAGCAAGAGGGATTCAGTAGAGGGATGAGAGTTGATGATCAGGTTGTGCATTGTTACGGGATTGCTACACAAACATCCCCCTGCACCGCAGAGCAGCAGAGAAGAGGAATTGAGTTTTGTTTAATAAAAAGATATTAAAAGTAAATCAGGAGCTTTTCACACCTGTGATCTCTACACTGAAAATTGCCACCAGAAGGTATGCTTCTAACCTTTAACTAAAATCCTCATTAGCAGCAGTGCTTATTTACTGTTGCTTTTCTGGCTTGGCCTGGGCTGTCCAGTGGAAAATGTGAAAGGATTTTCTACCTAAGACAAATGAACCTACTCCAAAAACTACAATTTAAGGGCCAGTTCCAAATCTGAGTAATGCCTCCTGACCTGGATCTCTACAACAATTTGACCAATTTTAGTCAGACTTTGTGAGAAACCTCTAATTTGTTTACAGAGTGCATTCATCAGTCTTCAGAGCAATGCAGCTGGTTGAAAAACTAAAAATAACACCTCCACAGAAACCTCTATTATCCTTTATGGTGAAGAGATGTGGCACTACTGTTGCAGTATGTTCTGCTACATGGGGTCTGTGGGGCAGGACAGTGGGTGTCATGGCAAAAACTGGTGTCAGATAATATCCTAAACACAAGGTTACCTGTGCATGTCACCTAGTCTGTCTGCCCAACCAAGATGGTCTGATCCCTGCAAAACCAGGTCCCATTTGAGGTCCTGGCATGAGTCCTACACATCCCACTGTGCATCCTCTTCTCCAGAGAAGAATATCTGCACTTCCTGCATGGTGGTACTTGCCTAGGATGTGTGCTAAGCTCTCCTTTGGGCAGGGGGGAGAGCATGGGCCCTGCACCACATGTGGAGCCTGTGCTGCCACTCTCTTGAATGTAGTCACGGGTTTCCTCCCCTCTTCCTGCACCCATACCCACCAGATAATGAATTCACACTCAGAGCAGTTATCTATATCCCGGGTCTTTATTTAAAAGCAGAAGATCAAGAGAACAGCTCATTGCCAGCACAGAGAGATTAGTGCTGTCATGCTGTAAGCAAAGGCATTAGGCAGTCAGTATGCTCCTACATAACAGGTGCTGTGCACTGTTTTTAATTTCTGTATTCATTTACTGTCTTTTATTTCAGAAGGGAAATCATTGGGTTACTTGGCTAGAGAGTCACAAGATGGCAAACCCATGTCTTCCATGACCATAAGACAGCCGTGGCACTGATAAACAGCACCTGATCCTAACTGGTTTTAACAAAGCTATTACTTTTAAAACTCAGCCAGCCTACTCATGTAATTCCCTATTATGCTCAAAGATCTGACACTGTGAACACTTCCAGGCTTGGATGATGTCCACTGAGGGGTGCTGCCTGTTCAGCACTTGTCTTCAACAATTATCAGGAGGATAGGAAAATTTTGGTGTGGCCTTTGTGATGAGTAGATTACCCTACTCACTTTGCCCAGACCACTGGCATCAGGACCTCCATGACCAGGGACACTCAGAGCAGTGATTCACTGCATGTTGTGGAATTTTATTCATCACCTGCTTTCCAGTCTCTTAAATCACTCATTCCCAGATGATAATTTTCCTGCTCTCAGTCTGTTGTATGTAAACCAGTAGCAACATTCATTGTAGACACAGACATCCAGCCAAGGGGCTCCAGTGGCATTTTCCCCAAGCACCTTTTCTAGTTTGTGCCTTCTACAGACTCATTCTTCAGCGGAACCCCCATCTTTGCTCTCCAGACAAACATCTCCACCACTGGGGTGTGGCATGGAGCTAGGATGAGCCAGCCCATCTCCACCAGCAGCTCCTTGCCAGCAGCCAACATGCACAGCCTGGGGCCACATGAAGGATCACAGCTCTCTTAGAAAATTGGAGACAGGAGTAATCACTCTGGTTGAGATGCAGGCAAGCAATCTACCCCCAGAGTTATTACCATGGCAGTCTTGAATAGTGCAGGGTGGTGTTTGAAGGCTAGACCCACCATATGGAAGAATAATTGCAAAAGAAAGAGCTGGAACCCTTGGACTCCTTGTGTTTTAGCATCAGAGAGACCTGGGCCTTCGAGAAAGATGAGCCTTTGCAGCTGGAAAAGATGCAGAATATCCCTAGGAGAGATACAGAGGCAGAGCCCAAACTAGAAAACATATGGGACAGCCAAGTCAGGGTCACAGAGTGGCAGAAGTAACCCCATGAGCTGTGCACCCAAGCCAAGCCAGCTCCTGGCTTCCCACAGCACCTGGCAGGATGGTTGCCCTTGGCCAAACACATGCAAAGCACAGAGTACCCCTCATGCCAGCAAAGAAGAACCAGAGCACATGGTGGAAACCAACCCCAACCACATCAGGGTTACAAATAGGAGGCTTCAACAGAGGACTTCAGCTGAGACCTCCAGCTGCCTGCTGGACCCAGTGGTAATTTGGAGGGGGGATGATGTACCAGGTTTGCACACAATCAGATGACCCCCTGCTGCTACCCACAGTACCTGAACCTCTTCCACTGGCCCCATGAAGGGGACCATTTTGTCCTCATCACACCAAAGACATGCAGCTGAGTGTGGCCAAGGATGTACTAGCCAAACTTCGGACAAACTATTTCTTATCCAAAGCTGCTGCCTAATAGTTTCTCTGACAGTGACCCAAACCCTCCTCCTCCCAGTTCCTTTTGAGCTGGTGAAATGGAGCTACCCCACTGTCACTTTTTTCCTTGTGCAGCTGGGTAATTGCCAGAGACACTTTTTAAATCACTTCAGGGAGGTTTGATGAAACCAACTAGATGGAAATCAAATTTCAAGTAACTGGTAGGAAATTGAAAAGAAAAATGTTTATGGAACAATTTTCTTTGCTTCTTCGAATGGTGGAAATTTTTACTGTCACTCATAAATTATTAATTTCAATTTGCCCTTTTCTCTTTTCAGGGTTGCAAGCTTTCGAGGAGCAGGGGCTCTCACAGGAGGCATGTTCCAGAAGTGCTCCAGCTTGCTGGAGATCAGCAGCAATTCTCCCTAGCATCAGAACAGGGTGCCTCTGCCTTTTGGAGGGGGTCAGTCCTTCCACATCAGTCCTGAGGGCTCTTTTATCTGGACACTCTGATATAGTCAGTCTTGTGAAAAACAAACTTG
>NW_010245681.1:0-5761 GCF_000690775.1 Eurypyga helias
TGTGCCCAGGTGGGCAAGGCGGCCACTGGCATCCTGGCTTCCATCAAGAACAGTGTGGCCAGCAGGACTAAGGAAGTGATTCTCCCCCTGTACTGAGCACTGGTGAGGCCACCGCGGCCACTGGCATCCTGGCTTCCATCAAGAACAGTGTGGCCAGCAGGACTAAGGAAGTGATTCTCCCCCTGTACTCAGCACTGGTGAGGCCACACCTCGAATCCTGTGTTCAGTTTTGGGCCCCTCACTACAAGAAAGACACTGAGGTGCTGGGGCATGTCCAGAGAAGGGCAACGGAGCTGGGGAAGGGTCTGGAGCACAAGTCCTGTGAGGAGCGGCTGAGGGAGCTGGGGGTGTTCAGCCTGAAGAGGAGGCTCAGGGGAGACATTATCGTTCTCTACAACTACCTGAAAGGAGGGTGCAAAGAGGTGGGGGTTGGTCTTTTCTCCCAAATATCAAGTGATAGGACAAGAGGAAACGGCCTCAAGTTGCACCAGGGGAGGTTCAGTTGGATATTAGGAAAAACTCCTTTACTGAAAGCATTGGAACAGGCTGCCCAGGGAAGTCGTTGAGTCACCATCCCTGGAGGTATTTCAAAGATGTGTAGATGTTGTGCTTAGGGACAGGATTTAGGGTAGACTTGGCAGTGCTAGGTTGATGGACTCGATGATCTTAAAGGTCTTTTCCAACCAAAATAATTCTATGATTCTATGATCCCACTGTCGATTTTGCCAATAAAAATGTTGAACAGCACTGGTCCCAATACCGATCCCTGAGGAACACCACTCATCACCAGTCTCCACCCAGACATCAAGCCCTTGACCACAACTCTGAGTTCCACCATTCAGCCAGTTCCTTATCCACTGAGTGGTCCATCCATCAAATCCTCGTCTCTCCAGTTTAGAGACAAGGATGTCGTGCGGGACGGTGTCAAAAGGCTTTTCACAAGTCCAAGTAGATGACATCAGTTGCCCATCCTTTATCTACCAAGGTCATGACCCCATCGTAGAAGGCCACCATGTTCGTCAGGCACAATCTGCCCTTGGTGAAGCCATGTTGGCTGTCACCAATCACCTCCTCATTCTCCATGTGCCTTAGCAGGGTTTCCAGCAGGATCTGCTCCATGATGTTGCCAGACACAGAGGTGAGACTGACTGGCCTGGAGTTTTCTGGGTCCTCTTTCTTCCCCTTTTTAAAGATGGGGGTTATTTTTTCCTTTTCCAATCAGTGGGAACTTCAGCAGACTGCCACAATTTTTTGAATATGATGAATAGAGGTTTCACAACCTCACCCACCAGTTCCCTCAGGACCCACAGCTGTATTTCATCAGGACCTATGGACTTGTACACCTTCAGGTTCCCTAGGTGCTCCTGAACGTGATCCTTCTAACTCCTCGTGATGGCATCTCAGATGGCATCTCAGTGCCATAGGCACTTAAGTTCCTTCTAGACTGACAAAATAAACATAAATCAGAAAGCTAGTTTCTGCAAGTTAACTGATCTGACAGAAGTGCTTTTATTTACTTCTCCAAAAGCAGACTGAGTCAAATTGCAGGTCTTCCAAGTAATACCTACATATTTGGATGGAAAGAGGCCAGGAAGAGCTTTTACACACACTCCACTTCCCTGTATTGGTGGTTATATCTTCGGGGAGTTCTTTCTTCAAAGCATTTTCCTGATGGTTTCCTGCAATTTATTTAATTTCTGTCTCATAAGAATTAATGGTCATGGAGATTTGCATGGACACATGCTGAGCAGAACCATTGCAGCTGAACCTAGAACAATCCTAAGTCCTGGTTGTGTAACTGCACTTAATGGCTGAGCTGTGCAGCAAATGGAGATTAGCTCCTCAGCAGAACCACATCACCATAAAAACAAAGTTCTAAAGTACCTGTGTGACCTCATTCCTTCCAGTGGTCTTAGTAGGAGCTGAGGATAGCCATGTAGGTGTCCAGCTATCAACTAATATAAATGTTAATGTATTTTAAAATACTGGACATGGTTATCAGCCCTTTATCCACAGGAATATTAGAATTTGAAGGGATTAAACAACATGGAAAGGCTTATTTGCTCTGCAGAGATGATATCTTTCCAATCCATTTTATGTGATTGATAAAATGGACAGCTCATTCTATGTATTTTCCCTTTATGATTTTTCAGAAGTATGTATGCATTTAGAAGACTCTATGGCCATCAACAGCAGAGGATATAAATCCTCTTATTCCTCTTTTTGGAAGAGCTCCAAACCTTGTCTCCCTCTGTTATTACCCCCTCTCTTTCAACGTACTGCCTTTTACATTTCTAATCACAAAATTTTTATAAGACAATAGAGAAGTAGCTAGTATCACAAACCTACTGCTTCATTCTCTTGTTCTACGGCAGTAAGATGCCCTCAAGTGTTTTGGCTCCACAACTTATCAGTAGCAGTTACCTTAATGTTTTCATTTTTTTGCCTAGACTGGTACTTTTGTACAAGAACTTCCAGGTGGCAGCAATATAGCTAATGGTACTCTGTAATCCTCCAAAGGTCTGCCTGCCTCTCTTAGTATCCTGTGCTAGGGGGATAACAACGCCTCAGACATTCAGAACAACTGCAGAGAGGGAGACAATGTATACTTGCTGCTGCACAGTTTATTTCAATTAAATAATCTCATTTGAACTCTTCAGACAAATAGAGCAATCAGAAAGGATGAGAGGTGTTACTAATGCTGTCTCTACCGCTTTATGTATTAAGGAAGTGTCATATTACATCAGTTTGTGATCACAGTAGAAGGCAACCTAATAAAATAGACTTAGCTGTCTTATTTTAAAATTATAATTGAGAAGAGAAACCAGTATATATTTCAATTTCCAAGCCAAGTGCAGAGATTTGTCTTCATGGGAAGACTTAACACCATTTAAAATGAAGTTTTGACACCTTGTGCTTTATAAACAATTAACACTGTCTCAGAGGCAGAGATTTACACTGTTTAACTCCAGATTCCATTTAGGATGTTATTTTTTACTGGAAGACAATCCTCCCCACGCCCCCCACTAACAGAGGAAACAGAGGGGAAAGGTTCAGATGTCCAAGTAAGAAGGGATGAATCTAGGCCAAATACTGTACATGTGTTTAGAAAAGAACCACCACGCACATCACTACCTTTGGCAATTTCTACCTAGAAGGTTACAGATCTGAGTAAAGATAGTTTAATACTCAAGCAAATGAGCAGTTTAGATGTAAACTAAGACCTGCAGGTATGGACAAAAAGAAACGAGAGTCTGATGTTGTTTCCCTAAGACAACAAGCATAAGGGCACTCTCCACTTTATGGATTCTTCATGGTTAAGTTTATTGGAATATTTGTAAGTACAACAGTATCAATTCACACTACTCATAACTCCTTGTTACTGCATATACATCAAACATACAGAGACTATTCCATTTTCCATATACATCTCACTGCTCAAGCAAAACAATAAAACAGTTGAGTGAGTACAGAGTATAAAATCAGAATGTAAAATAAGGCAAGCATGATAAAAGCATTAGGCTCAGTAGGCTTTCACTAGAAAAATAGATTTTGCTGTCAAGTTTCCTCTGAAACTTTAAAACCTTATTGCAAAAGAGAAAAGTGAACTTACTGTGGTAAACAATTCCTTTGTTCAAGGCACTGTTACATAACTTTTAATGTCAATTTGGAAATAATTCAGGAAGGCAGTTGATAGAAATATTACCCTAATAATAATTTTAAAAAAAATTTTGGTTAAATAAAAGGCTGAATGGAAAAACAAATCAGATGAAATTTCTGAATGGAAAAAAAACAATCATTATTTCTGGCTAAGATGGAACAAACATTACAAGTCTGAAGTCTTACAAAATGCAACTAGAAAGAATGAACTCTTATCCACAGCAAATTTAGACAACTCAGGTTTTAATAACAAGCTATGAAGTTTGGATCTTGGGTTATTTTCCTCCATACAGAATTGTTTAATGCATTACATATGCATGTTCTAGCATTAAAAAGTAACATGACTGCAAAACTATTTCAAACCAGTGGAGAAGAATTTCCTGAGGATGTAACTTCCGATTCTCTTATCAAAGAGATCACTTGGCTTTATGTTTTCACCTGTGCAAGCGCTTAGCAATAGCAGATTGTTTTCAGTCACTATACAAAACTTCCCACACACACCCTGAATGTCTGAAAAAAAAAAAAACCAACTTGTCTCCCCTACAAATCTGCACTCTTCCTTGTACAAATCTAACAGCAAGTCATCTCAGCTTCTGCCGTCTGTCCCTCAGGACCCCTACAGAATACCTGCAGGTCCTTCCTGTGTCCCTACAACAATTCTCAACTGCTTTCTCCCCTACTCCTTGCCTCTTTCCTTCTTCTGAGGAGTTTCCAGCTAGAACTGCTAAGTGATGCGGCTAACTGTGGTCGGCTTGCATGTGCTGGGTAGCTCAAACTCCAAGGACCACTCAACAGAAACACTCACCCGGCAGTGAAGACAATCAGTTTCTTTCTAATTTTAATTGCTCAGCAGTTCATATTGAACAGTTTTGAGGGTGAATTTAAGGGCAGAATATAAACCTCATTTTCTCTGGCTGAGAAACAGTTAGAGGCACAGGGAGACTGATTTACAGTATCGACATCAGTACTGGTGGGTTTTTCCTCTTTTCCTTGAGACTGTGTGTCAAATGACCTATAGCTCATCACTTAATTCTTAGGTCTCCATACCAAGGAAAAGTCATACAGTTCTGTCTGAGCTCACAGGTTGGAATCTGTTCCAGTATTTGCCAAGCTTCCCTAGGAATCTGGTCTCACAGCTGCTTGTGTCTCTGGACCTATGGAAAGGAGGTTTGCAGTGACCGCTCTGAGGCAGCCCTGCAGGGTTCTTTTGCACACTTTAATTTTTTTTAAGAAATGGATAAGGCTTTTGTTGGTATAGAAACCAGTAACATACCACCTCTTGTAAGAAAAGAAGGATTGGAAGACAAGATTTCCCAAACAAGTGTAATACAGGTAGGCAGAGTCCAACCATAAGCCAGTTTTCACAGATTAATGTTTGTTATTAAAACCAATTTTGGATCCTTACACTTTGCTCTAACTGCTGTTTGAAGGAAATGCTTCAAGGATTGTTTTGGCTGTCATTTGGTATCTCTTGGCTTGAATGAGGCAAAAAAGTTTTCTAGAGTTTTGGTTTTAAGGCTGCCAAATTTTTGTTTTATTATGCAAACACAGCCTTCAATAGAACAGACACACAAAGCAACTGCAGTAGGAATGCTTTGAACATCAACATGTACTTTGCATAATACACACTTTAGATTTCCAGAGCTTCTTATGTGCTATCTGGACTAAATAAAGTAGTATTTTGCCTTTCACATTATGATTGTTAATTATACCAGTTATTTAATATTTATCACATTTAAGGTTATTTATTAGTCCCCTCTGTTGTAGATGTCAAGAAAGTCTGAACCTAGGCAGAAATATGAAGAATAAAATCACTTACCAAGATAAAAAAAACTAGATGCCAACCTAAAAATAAAACACCAAACCCCTTGCAGACACAGTGGGCAGAACATACTAGAGGCAGGTCAAGATAAAACTAGAGTCAGAGCAACCAATTTGACCAAGCTAACACAGTCCTGATAGGAGGAATACACCATAGATCTGAAAACCATGCTTAATCCTGATTCTCCAGTTCCTGACTGCCTTCAGTGCAGTCCTTGTTTGCCGACATCAGAAAAGCATTTATGTAACTTGCCTTTGTCGGACAAGATTTCATACCACA
>NW_010245681.1:5795-29331 GCF_000690775.1 Eurypyga helias
GTAGAAATAAGTTCTTACCATTTCTGATTAAAAGGTAGACTTCTTTCCGGATAGTAACTCCCCCCTCTTTTTTGTTGCAAAAGGTATTAAAAAAGGTATTAATTCTGCTTTATTCTGAATCTAGTTTAGACCTGTAAGTAAGCTTATTTTACTACTGAATTTCCTAAAAAAAAAAAAAAATTATGTTTCAAACACTTAATACACAAATCTTTGAACTGCAAACATTTCCTGGCAATAAATCTAACAAAAATGCTGTTATCAATGAGAAACCCATACAAAAACCTGCAAAAGCATTCTGTTCTTTTTTATAGTGCATAGAAACTCCAAGGTAAAAATATAATAAACACAGTACATTAGCAAGGGAAATCTTTATCGGTGTTCAGCCCTTACAGTCAACCATTTAAAAAACATGGGAGGCATATGACCATTATTTGGACTTTAACTTGCAGTTAAAGGCACAGAATAAACTACAAAAAAACCCAACCACAAAAGCAGAGCTCAGAATGTATTTTGTCCCTGATTTCCAACAAAACAACCAGTGCTAGGCTTTTTGATATTTTCAAACCCATAAGTAAAATAGAAAGGGGATTAAATCCATTTTCTCTATCCCTTTATCTGTGTTCAATAAGAAATTACCAGTTTAAGGAAACTTTTAGATTTTTTTCCTTTCACTTCCCTAAGGAGTTTGCAAATGTTGCCCCTTTTTTCCTTACATTGCTGTTGAAAAATTTTGAGAGACTGAAATTTGAAAGAAATTTTGAAGACTTTAATTTTCCTTTTTTAAAATGGATTTTCTTATTTTCCTTTTGGGTTTGAAGCAAAGGCAGCTAATGCAATCAACTTTTTCTAGTAGCTGCGTATTTTTCAATAGCTGAATGCATAAAATAACTGAATGGTATAGCTAGAATTATGGCAACTAGCTCTTCTAAAGCAAGACAGTAAGTCATAACAGGAGTGTCACAACTTTATGAATAAGAGAACTAGTGGTATTTATGTTGTTTTATCCCACTGCCTAGATAGTTTTAGCTGCTCAAGAACTTTTCTGTGCTCTGCAAGGAATTTAAGGGACAGCACAGTATACTGCGAGAAGTAAGAGTTCCAACCAGACAGGACGTATGGTAAGAGCCATATAGGTATGTTTGTGAAATTTGTGTTCTGTGTAAGTTAATCACAAAACTGGCTTGGCAGCCCTCAGATCCTGCAGCAATTTGTGCTGCAGGAATTATTTCAGTTACAGTAACCTATCAGAACATATCCCCTTTGCTTCTTTCATCTACTCTGAAATAATGCCGAAATCTTGATTGTACAGTATTTTAAGTGTTTAGCCTATTTAGAATCACAATACAGTAGCACAGACAGATGGCAGGACATCTTAAGAAAATGCATATCAGAAGTATCCAGAATGTACCTGTATTTTTCTCCTTTAAAAGAAGCTAAAAAAAAAGTTAGAAAGATGACATTTTACTGTTCAGAGCAAATTGAAAAACTGTTGATGTTGCATTTAAATAAAGATAAAGATTTCCCTTTAACCACTTCTTTGGTAAAAATGGCATGTCATATTTGCTTCACAGCTAGTAAAAGGCATTTTCTTTGGTAGAAATACTTTTTAGATCTTACCAGTCCAGTTTTGTAACACTAACAGGTCCATTCTGTATTACCTGTTCATTCAGCGAATGCAAGGTTAGTTCCAGTTTAGGACATAAGATCAAACACATAAAACAGCAAGTCTGATCACATAAAACCACCTTTTAGCAGTAAAATGACAAACAGTGTTAGATAGCAGAGATCTAAATGCAGTATATCAGAATACATCATCACCTATACAAAATGAGCATTTTAACAGTAATTTTTAAAGCACATTATTTCTCATGTACGTGTAGAGGAGTTTACTTGGAAGCACAGTGGATGTTCAAAATGCATAGCCGCATACATCTTCTGTAGCGTTGTGATAATCTCCACTTCTGTTGGCTTACATCTCCTGAATTAAAGAACACACATTTCCTTATATCATACATTCTATTATTTTGCTGCTTAATACTCTCCCATATTTGTTTAAAAATAAAAACTTTTCTAGTTTATATTTTACAATTTTTTTGAAGGGTCCAATTTGAAAATCTGAATCTTTAGTTATTCACGAAGTGACATGTGCCAAAAGGACTCTACAGGAATGGGATCTTTGATCCAATATGGGATTAATCCTTGGGAACCTAAGTGACATCATCAAGTAAAGTAACATGCAGGAAAGAGAATACTCTTGGAAAGATAGTTGGTTTTGAGTGTTTTCTGATTTGTTACTCTCTCTATTTGAGCTTTATCTGATACTTCCCTTTCTGTTCTTTAAAAGAAAGGGTATGGAAACAATATGCCTTCAGGTAGATTATTTCTGATGAGAAAAGACAGTACCAGCCGCAACATGAATGCAAAGTCACTCACCCCTCATCTTGAGATGAGACTGGGGTGCCAGAAGCAAGGAGAGAATAACAAGGGGAAGTAGCTAGTGTGCACAGCATTGGTCCTCGACTGAGAGACCATCCTCTGATGAGCATTTCCAGACTGCATAAGTAGAAGCAGCCTGTAATTAGACTGCAAAGCAGGCAGAGAATCAGGGTTCATTATATGGCTTACACAGGGCTGCAATACCTCTGCTTCCTCGTCCTACCACTAATCCCTTCAGTCACCATCTATTAAACTGTCTTCTTTCCTAGATGCCTATAACCCCTTGTTTCATATCTCTGGTACTGCCACATTCCCCACTTGCATCCTTCCTCCAGAAACTCACTCAACATCCAAAATACAGCCTGGAAATACAGCATTTTGGATGCATCAGCAATTCTTATGTGTCTCAGCAGTTAACCTGGCACCCACAGAAGTCTTTCATGATCAGGAGTCAAGCAATTAAGCAGGTTAATCTGGGTCCTACGTTAAGGACTGCATAGGTGAGCAGAACTATTAAACCTCAATAATGACAGTATTGCATTAAAAGGCTTTGGACTCACTTGATGATATTACATCATGAATGACTATACTGTTTTATCTACAAAATCATTCTATTACTATGTTGTTCCCACATCAAAAAATAGATTGGGATAGTACAGTGGACTTGTTTGTCACTATATTAGAGTGCTCAAGATAAAAGTAAACTCTGGACTCAGTTTCAACTCTTACTTACCCCTTTAGGAACTCAGATTAAGTTTTTCTGTGCCTTGCACTACCATTTTCCAGACTGTTGCTCTCTTCTGATTTACTGTAAGAAAGAGGTTAAATCCAAAACTCAGCTTTTAAGTATAGAATGAGCACAGTCACTCCAGTCCCACAATCCAATGAGAGTACGTCTAAAATGTATTTGACTCTTTTAGCATGTGAAGTTATGAAGATTTAAACAACAAAAACTACTGGCTATTGAAGTTTCAGCCAAGCAGTGAAGACTCAACTAAATCCCCCACAAAAATCCCACATGTTCTAGGCAAAAGTTGTAAGAGTTATAGTATTCCTAGAAGTTATTGCTATACTATCATTTTATTCAGTGGACAGAATTTGTTTATAAAGTGAATGATCAAATACACAGGCAGTATACAGCTTAAACATCCTTAGGACATGGGCTGCAAGTGTCATATGATTGCTCCTTCTGGAGTGCCTACAACTAGCTATATGGTGTTGGTCACAACCCAGACTTGAATCAACAATTCCCTTGCTGAAAAAAAGTTTCTGAATCACTAGCTTCCCACCTAACAGTCGGATGTGACACGTTAATTATAGCTTCATTAACCAAGTTCAGCTGTATTACTCATCACTTGACATAACAGACCAGAAAGGTTCCTTTGAAGCCATTCTCTGGTACGCAAATCTTCTAATTATCAAGTAGATGAAATAACTTTAAGTTACTAAAATCAGGCAAGAAGTACTTAGTTAAACAGATTTCTCTCATATATGTTTATCTTAGAACTCCAAAGTAAAGATCAAGCAGCTGGTCAGAACCAGACCCCACATCTCAAGCACAAAACATTATTTTTATGCACTATACTGTGTTTCAATCCTATAGTAATACAGTTTCAGCATGTTTGTAAGAAGCAAGGCTGTGCAAACCAGGGCAATTACTCAACTTCCAACCCAAGACATATCCCCAAACACTCAGCAGTATAATAGCATACTATATTCAAGGCATATCCCTACTTTATACTATAATTGAATAACAGCTTTAAAGCTGTTTAGGTAAGGGAAAAGCACTAAATATTTTCAACTAGCACTGGAAAAAGGAATAGGAAGGTGAATACAATGCAGGGAAACAGAGGTCACGGCAGCAAGAAATACAGAGGGGAACACAGCTACTCGGAGACAAAGAGGCAGAAAAACACAGGCAGAGAGAAGGGACAGAAAACTGGAGTAGACTGGACACAACTGAGTAAGAGGGCCTGCTAGGCTGCATCTTAAAATAAGAAGTTAAGAGGCCAAACAAAACGACTGGACCTCAAGTGATGGGCAGAGGGAGAGAGGTATAGCTTATTTTAGCAAGCCAGCCTTTAGAAATGCATCATCCTAAGGAGGGAGGAGCCAGCATGGGAGCACCAACCCTCAAGCAGCAGAACAGGAACAGAAGTGCCTACACCTTCTCCTTTGGTGCAGCCATTCCCATGCCCAGGGAGCCCAAGCCATCAGCACAGTGAGAGGCCACCCAAGAGAAGTTGTCATTACCACCAAAATGCAAAAAATACAAGCTCCCAACACCCTAGCAACCACAGGCTTACCTAGGAGAGTCAGGGCTTTGATCACATGCAAGTAAGAGAAATGTGTGTTAATATGGACAAAAATACACATGAGAAATTTCAAAGCCTGTCCTGTAATGTTTCCACCTGAATGTGGTTTTCCCCATTTACAGCATTTTAGGATGAGTTTATGATGAGGGCATACTGGGCTCTCACAAAAAAGTAAGATATCTTCCAAACACTACAGTGATGTGCTAAGTCAAAAACAGCCTTCTGCACATTCTCCAATTCAGAAGTCTTAAGGGAAAGGCTAAACTGTACTTTCACATTCATCACTAACCCTCACCAATTGGGTCAACAAGAAGGTATAATTTTATATGACACTAATATGCAAAAGACCAAATATTTAAAACTACAGTATACAAATGCCTTACTTACAGCTGCACAACTTGGTCAAATTCTTTTTCATCCTCTGCATAAGAGAAAAATGTTATATGAGGTCTCAGCTTAAGAAACAGTGGAAAAGTTCTGTTTAATTGTCTAGAAGTTGTTTCTGATTTAGTTTCACTTACTCCATGGAAAAATAAGACTAGTTTTCTTGAATTTGTAAGTAAAACAATAAAATATGTGTCAAATTAATTTGTTCCTCTATTCAATGGAATTATCTTCAAGTTCAGCTAAAAACTTACATATTAAAATCAGATTAATAATGTAAGATATAACATGCATATTATATACAAGTATAGAAAAATGCATATACACAGACACATAAATCCATATATGTATAATCCATTGACACATGTGCACATATTTTATATGTGCAGTCACTTCTGTTTCATCTCACATATGTAGTTTGGCTCATCTATGCATGCCTTAGGTTCAGTAACCAACCAATTCTGTTTTAATGCATTTTTCCTTCCTCAGTTTGTAGACAGACATTCCTCTCATCAAGACTACTAACAGTTGCTTCCATTGCTAAGCTTCCCCCCAAAAAATATAGCCTCTAAATTCCTTTGTCTTGGAAAGAGTATATCAAACCCTTTCGATAAAGTACTGTCTATTGAAAGAACTCTGTACCTGAATTCTAGACTCATGGAAGAGATTTAAAAACCTAAAACAATGCAGTATTCTAGAAGAAGTTATTTTATCATAAAAACACAGATGTGGAAAAAAAAGTCACACTGAACTTCATGTACAAAGTGTTATGGGTCATACTTTCAGCTGCAATTTCAATGTAAGTCTAGAAAAGACTAACAAAAAGACTTACCTGCACGTTTCTCTTTCTTTTTTGAATAGATCTCATAAAGGAAAACAACAGTTACCAAAGTAACAGCTTCAGCCACAATTGCAAGAAAGGGTTTGAGAGGCACCATGAAGGACAGAACTTTAAGCACCAGCTTTCCTTTACTTTTCCCTAGTTCAAAAGCAGCTTCACACCAATATACACCATCATCTTCCTTGGTGAGTTTCAGTATCTTCAGATGGGTTACATTGGCAGATCTATCAATTCCATACTTATCTGCCAGCAAAGAGTCATCAATGGCAATCTGAAAATAAAAAAAAATACATTACAAGCCTTATTAGTGCAATAACAAAGTTCTTCATCAAATTACTGGTATGATCACCAGATGGTTCTATACAGGGAGATGCAAAATGAGTTAAGAACAAGCAGCATTGGTGAAGTGTACTTAGTTCATCTCCAAGTAAAGGATTCATTTTTGCTGGATACCCTGATTCCCTTTACATTCAATGGGGGAAAACATGCACTTTTAGTGAGCAAGCTGTCTGACCTGTTTTAACCCATTGAAAATCAGGTGAAACGTGTCCTTGACTCTACTGACAAAGGCAGCCTCAGGTGTCAGGCTCTAACATCCAGGCTTCATTACAGCACAAAGCATATGCTTTGAATGAAGCTGAAGGGGGAATGCTGCTGCACTGGGAAATGTTGATTGACTTGTACAACTGCACTACTCTCCCGCAGTATAGAAGAGACAGATCTGTTTGCCTCCTCTCAGCTCGCTGTGCTTCCCCCAATAAAGGGCTAGAACAAAGTAGCTATGCTTCCAAGGCTAAAGGGGATCCTGAAAGGTAGGTGTGTGAAGGGGAAAAACTGCTGAGCAAGATTTCTCCTCACAACCTTTAAAGCAGCATCTGAAGTAATAAGATATTTAAACTCTTTCAGAACCAAGTGGCACAGCAGTCTCCAACACAGGATGACCTCCTTCAGGTCCACTGCCCCAGAGAGGGCATACAGGCTGGGAAATACATAAGTGCTTGTATCTGGAGAAGGAAGAGAAGGGACATGCTCCTGTTCTCCCTCAAGCCTCCAATACCTCATATGTCTTATGAGGAGTGTCCTGCTATGATAAGAATTATTTTTTTTGGTATCAAGCAGTATGATTGGAACAATACAGCCATCATTAAAACAAGTTAGATGAGTCTTGAGATACTTGTCTTTGCAACAGTACTTTTATCTGGGCAGTAGGAGCATGGCAGGGACTTTTTCTAAAAAAGTGTCATACAAAACAAACTGCATCCTTGTAATAGTAATACTTCTAAAGGTCTCAGATACTTTTCCATTTGCTGAGATTTACATTAACTTCAATGGAAATGCAACCGGTAGTGCCTACAGTGAAATCATTATACTTTGCAAAGTGTCTATACTTTTGCCACATTATTTTGCTTGACCTTACCTGTTCACTTCCATTGGTCATATACCAAGTCCAAGCAATGGGAGTATAACCAGAGCTTTTACAAATCAGTACAGTTGTATCTCCTTCATAACTGATTATAGGTTTTTCTTTATCTTCAATTTTTGGTACTATGAACAAGTAGGAAAAAGTTAATAAAGTAAGACCTACAGGCTTTAATTACAGTATTAAAATATATTTAGATATGTATTTACAGTAGTCCATTCATTCTCTTTTCCAATAAGGAGACAATTCTATCATTCCTGCCACAATCAAAATGAACAGTCAGTTCAACCTGATATTCCATATACAGCATTTATGCAGAAGATTACAGGAATCCTGCACCTAGTTGCTATATAACCTTAAAGGTTGCTTAATACTGAAAACCAAGTGACCAGACTGATATCTCTCCTTGCCCATTTCCTCTTTGCCTTCCTTCATGTGAACTACATGCTTCAGTTCTAGTACTCTAGAACTAAAAATACTTATTTTTCCAGCAATTTCACTCAGTCTGACAAAACTCATGGATGTGTATTCCAGCCAAAATGCTACCGGCAAAATGGTATCCGGCAAGCTGTACCTACAGAGAACCTTTTTAGTAAGTAAGCAAGACTGCAGGTTGAGGGATCTTTGTAGTTACAGACATCTCCTAAGCTGAAGTAATGACTTGTGGATGCACATGAGTAAGAAGGACTTTTGGTCCAATCTTGCTAAGGACAGAACATGGACACAAGAGACTTCAGAGCTATTTGTCACAGCCATTTTAACTGCAGATGCACCACAGCCTTCCAAAAGCAAAAGCTCAAAAGAGGCTGTTGAATACATTGAGGCCTCCCACAGACATTGCTAGAGCTGAGCAAATATAATAGAGTATGTATTTCCCCATCCTCCCTCCTTCCCTCTTTATTAGAATGTTTACCAGCCTATTTGCCTCAGATTCATTTATTTTAAATTGTACATCAAGTTTCATTCATCTTGTAATTACAGATCCAGTATATCTTTTAAATTATACTGGTCACACAAGACTAAACAGGCCAAGAACTTGCTTTTAGCAGTGAAGATGGAACAATTTGGTTTAAACCAAGATTGTTCTTGTTCCCTCCCCTTGCTGACTGGCTCAGCACAAATTGATTGTCCCAGAAAAGTTCACTTCTCAGGAGTATTCGAAACAAAAACTTCCATTCCAGAAATATATATGAAACCAACTTGTTAATAAAAACACTGGTCACAACCTCCGAATCTGCTGCACCGTACATCAAATCCAGTCTTATTACTAGTGAAGCCTCTCACTCTGTATGTATCTGTTTCAATCATTAAACACTATCCTTCTAAAGAACAGTGGCAGAATATCTTTACTGCCGCCAGTTAGAGGGACAACTTCTGTAAGTTGTAAAGGGAGTGGTAGAAAAGTCAAAAGCAGGTTGGGGAGAAGAATGAAATATGAAAATAAATTTTAAAAATGTTGTAAGCAGCACTACAGGTTTGTATGGCAATCAAAAAGATTTAGCCATGCTGATCACTGGCAAAGCACAGCTATAGGTATACCAGCAATAGCTTTACCACATCAGCCACAATTAAGGACATGAATATCCATCATGAGTTCTGGGATCTGGCTCTCTAACAGAGTAGTTAATCCTCAAATACATGCTAGGAAGTAATATGCTTTGTCCCAGCTTTTTTTGCTAATAGATCGCCCAGAACTGCTAACAAAACCACTGCTATACAGAAAAAAAAAAATAGAAGAGCTGAACAGACAAGTGGTCACAGAGCATTTATACCAGTCAGATTTCCACACTGGCTTAAGACCAGAGTTATTCCATAGTACATGTACCTGGACAGCTACATAACAATGTGTTTGTTCTTTGCTGAGGCAACCTATTCTGCCCTTGAATATAGCTTTTACAACACTTCATGCCATTTTAAAGTGTCCATTAATGGTCTCCATGTTTAATAATTAGAAATTCCTATACTTCAAATAGGAACTATTCAAGCATCTCACAGCATTATGACTTTCTGCAGATCTAGGTAAAAGCTGAGCTCTTCAAAATCTGCACTGTTATGCCAGGTTGTGATGGGGGAGAAAAGGAAGAGGCAACACTTCCAAATAATGTCTGTCTGCTGAGTGGAAAAGCTACTGCAGTTAGTTACAGCAGCAATGGCTTTAGCCACTGAGGCTATACCAACACATTACTCATCTTTCAGTTTGAGAATTGTTCCCTCTGCATTACTGACTGGAAGATTCAAGGACTTCTCCTTCCCATTTTCTTTACTCTCTCATTAATCTTGAAAAGTGTCAAGCCAGTACTTTTTATGGCATCAGAAGTGGCAGCATTCAACCGTTGTGAAGCAATTCTCCCATCTTCTTGTAATAAATCAAGAAGCCCTAAGCACTGTTCTGGAAAAGATGTCTTCCCTATTGAGTTATTCCTGCCCTTACCAGAATAGTTATTCTATACTTTCAAAAGAATAAGGTCTTGTTTGACTTTTTTTAATCTAAAAAGAAGACTTGAGTAGCCTTTCAACTAAACCTCACACACACTGGCAAAACACATATAACCAATTCTAGAGATTAAAAGTTCTTTCTTCAGTATTGCATGCTAGTCTCTCCAGCTGAAGGTTTGAAAGCAGGCATTAACATTACTATTGAAGACTTAAACATATAATGAGTTGGAAGGGACCTTAAAGACCATCTAGTTCCAACCCCCCTGCCATGGGCAGGGACACCTTCCACTAGACCAGGTTGCTCAAAGCCCCATCCAGCCTGGCCTTGAAGACATCCAGGGATGGGGCATCCACAGCTTCTCTGGGCAACCTGCTGATGAGTTTCATCAAGTCATATGATGATATATGCCACGGAAAAAAGCCAGCTTGCAGCACTGAGAATTGCAAAGCCCTGCTGCTTAGTTCAGCTGAGGTCAGGGTAGTTATTTGAAAAAGTTAGGGTTTTTAGGCCTCTGTGTTCAGGGAGAATCATTCTTATATACTGCAGCCTGTGGAGCTGTCACCAATCAGATGATTGCCTTGCTCTCTACGAAATAAGAACGTTGGGAACATAGAAGGGAGTAGCTCTCAAAAGATGAAGGTTCTCAGCAGCTTGTATTTCATTCCTATGTCTTCTATTCAACCAGATTTCACCTACTGCTGTCAAGGGCAACATTATCGGAGAAGAGAATACAAAACAGAAAAGGCCACTCACACTGCCAAATGAGCACAGTAGCCTTCCATACAAGAGTTGTTCTTACATAGAATGAGAGAAGCACTAAAGCAACAACTTCATGTTTCAGAGATACAACTGGATTTGTTCAAAACCCTGCCTCTATTCTGCCAATCATTCCTCCCCTTGTAACACTAGAGAAATCTCAGGCTAAACTTTCAAGTCATTTGCTCTGCTTTTTGAAGCATTTCTGAGACACCATCCTTTCGTCCTACTACCCAGGAAGTGAAGAGTATTCACTCCTGCTGTAGGGATGAAGAGGGAAGGGGAAATCAGTTTCTCATTTAGGAAAAATTAGGTTTAGGTTTTATATTTATAAAATATAAATTATTTATGTTTATATATGCTCTTTTAGGTTTTTTTAAAATGGCTTTTAGTTTTGGTTCAAAATACTTCCCTCCATGCTACAGGAGTGTCTGACAGTGATTGTCCCTTAGCTTGACCATATTAGTCACTGCTTATCAAATTATGTTATAATTTCCATACTATGTGGAAACCATTATTAATACAGGATTTCAATGGTCACGTGAGGCAAAATTTAAAATAACTTGCCTTGTAAGTGAAACATAGCGCTGATTTCTTCTTCACCTTTCAGAGTACAACTGTAACTTCCCAGCTTACTGCTGTCCAAGATACTCAATCTTCAAAAAAAGAAAGTATCACTTATTTGCTTTTCTGCTTCTCTTTTCTTTCATCCTACAACTATCAGTAACTAGTAATTAACATTCTAACCATCATCCCGGCTCACAATGAAACAGTAATAACAGAGTCAGTAAATAAGATCCCAATGCCTGTTTCTCCATCTGTACAGTAATGTTATTTTAGATTATTTTTGTAGTGATTAGTAGTGGAGCAGAGAACATACATCGTGGAAAAACATTAGGATTCAAGCTTAGTAGAAACAGCAGGACATTTTTAAGTCAGATCATTTTCACCCTTCTTGCTCACAGAAGGCCAAACATGTCTAAGTCGTATGATCTACAGGTTGCCAAGTTAGATATGAGTTCACTGTGTGACCCATACAGCATATGCTATGTAGGACTCCAGAAGAGATTAAAGTGGTTTGCTCTTTCCAGTCAGTTAGTGACTAGCATGTCTCCAGCACAGTTTTTAAAGAAAGCTGTCCTCTAATGTAAAGTCCAGCGCCTTCACTGCTGGCAAGCTATACAGGCACTTTGAATAACATTCATGTGGTTGTGTTTGTTTATATGGAGTAAAAGAAAAGCAACAGTACAGTCTCATCACATTTTCTATCATATAAATATTACTGATGTTAAGCAATTAAATCAACTAGAGATTACCTGGTTAAAACTAGCCCATTTACAGATTTCTGAAGTCCAACAGTTAACTGTAGCAATAGAAGAAAATTTTCTACAGCTTTTCTTGAGTCTCCATAGAGGTCCAAAAGAGTTAAGAAAACCTTTTAAAAACCCAAAGTATCTTCACTCTAAAGCTAATCACCTCTCTTTTGCTAACTATGAAGGAAAAAGTGATCATTGATGCTTTTCATACTTCTGTAAAGCAGCACTGAGGTGGAAAAGTGGAAAGTGGGGGAGCAGAAAGGAATTTAAATATTTTAGCAACCTTGGACGGATGTTACTACCTCACTTATTAAACAGAATTACTGGCCTTTGAAGAACTGTGTCCTTATTCCATATTCTTGAAGAAGCCTTTTTTCCCCACACTAGAGGAAAAGCAGGTGCTCTTCCTCCAGGCTGAAGGTAACTGCAACATTTCTCCTTTCCTCTAGCTTTAATATGCTGATTAAGGCATGTAGCCATCACCACATCTGGCTATTTCTCACACGTAAATGACTAGAAACGGGCAGTGTACATGCATGTGGTAACTCCTTAGAACCTGCAAGTCAGACTGAAGAATGCTACTTACTGGATGCTCCAGCTGGTTTCAGTTTTATTGATGTGGCTGATTATTTCATTTCCCCTCTTCCAAGTCACCTGAAGACTTTTCAAATGAGAGTATTTATTGTCCAATCTGCATGAAAGTTCAATTCTAGTTGCACTGTCCAAAGTGATATTTTTTTGCATGGAATTACCAGAAACACCTAGAAGATGTTTAAAAAAGTCATTTATGAAAACAATTCTGGGCAAAGACGACATTCAAAGATTGTGTTTAACATATGCTGGATTACAGGTGGATACAGTTGTGCTGCTGTTACACTTTCAAAGTAAAAAACATGAAAACAATGAGACAGTGTTTGACAGCAATTTTCTTAATATGTAACTGAGTTACAATACTCATCCATTACAAAATTGACAGTCACTCCATTCGTAGGTAAGCTTCCTGGAGGGCTCTAATATAGAAACATAGATACTCATTTCACTGGAAGCAAATTGACTTATGCTTCTACATAATTTAACCCAATACAAAATATATTAAGTACTTAGCTCTCACCAAGCAGAACAGTGTCTGCTCTCAGTCTGAGCTTCCTTTTTGGCTTTACATTTGTTGTTTATTGATTAAAATTATTAGTAAATACATAAACAGTTTTATTATTGTCATCAAAAAGTTACTTGTAAATGTCTATTAGCATGCAGGTTTTAACCAGTTGCGTATTTTTATGGCAAGTGTCCTGTTGCTAGTGAAGTTGCTGATAAAATCTACCACCTTAAAATTTTTGGATCAGGTCTTTCATGCTGCAGCTATTCAACTGAAACTAACTAGTCTTCAGACCCATTTATGGCTGCCTTTGCCTTCCTAGTGGCAAACTAATAAAATTACAGTGTAAAAACATTCCAGTACAGGAAAAAACCTGACACTTGCTTTTAACAAGCTCCACGAGCATAAAACAAGTGTATCCAAAAAATAGGTCTCAACAGTATGTATCTTCCCCAATCCATACAAACAGCCTTTTATAAAACAACTCCAACTTTGTACCTGTCAGCCCTGACATTTTATTTTATAACTAGCTTTTTCCTTTTACATATTATAGATAGAACTGTGGTTAGTCCATCCAAACACTCCATGAAAATTTATTCCAGGTCTCATCTCAATCCTAAACCTACCCTGTAGTACTTGATGGTCAAAAAAGCACAGGTCAAAGTGTTTCACATCTCAAATTCTTTCTGAGAGAAAAGGAAGTTTTAAGGTACAGCTCACTGATTTAAGTAATGTGAGTCATACCAACAAAGCAGCAAAGTCTGGCTGAAGCAGAAGCACCAGACACTCCCATAGATTACTTGAACTTTACTGGGTCTGGCAGGAGCATTTAGAGCATGCAAAACAGCATGCCCAGAACTCCAAGTCCCTGCCAAAATATTACAGATCTGTTGAACTGGGGTTAAGCACAGAGACGCAACACTTCATTGCAAAGCAGAGTTGGTTACTGCAAGTCATTTATTACAGCCATTACACTCGAGTGAGCCAAGCGTAACTCACCTTGTTGAGATTGTTTATGATCAAAGCAATTTTGCAAATGGAATTGGTTTCACAGTGGCAAAAGTTTTACTATCAGATTAATTACACTGGCTAAAAATAGCATCTGTAACTTTTGATATCACCTTAAAATTAAATCCACACTTTAAGTGAATGGAACATGAAAACTCCATGCTGTTGAAGATTAACCACTAGCAAGACTGATATCTGGGACATCTCTGCACCAAGAGTACACGCACCAGAACAAGAAATAGACACTACCTTGTATTTTCTGCTAGAAGCAAATACAGCATGAATACTGTGCATTTATGTCCCTGAATTATCATACCACTACTTTGCAAAGGTGTTCCAGTTGATCTCCTCCAATTGAGAGATTTCAATTAGATGAGTGTTTCCAGTTGTCCAACAAAATAGTTATGAATGCTTATTTGGCAACTGGGAACTTCCTAAAGTAGATGTGAAAACTCTTATCTTGCCTTTTCTCCATGCTTTCACTCCAGCAATGCTGCAAAACTGAGTAACACCTGCTGGTTAACAAGCACCTTCACTTACATGGTCTCTCACCAGTGCAAAGAAATTTTCACTTGAACTGATTTGAGGGAACCGATAGCTATGAGTTGGTTTTACTTGTGGTTTTAATAAAAATGTAAAAATCTAATAATTATTTTGCAGTGGAGAATAAGAACATAAAACAGAACAGTGCAACAGACTTTTCTTTCTCTGAGCTCATCACTTGCTCACTGTGAGCATCTTGACTTTATCAAGACATTGCCATCCTAGATATTGCTACAACTCATACAAAAGATCATGTGTAATCATAGGCAGTCAGTATAACACAACTGGAAGAGAAAATAACACTCACCAGGTAGAAGCACCTCATATTCCACAAAAGTGACATTAGACATGTTCCCTTTGGTTGCCTGCTTAAACTCCTGTGTGGTAAGATCTAGACCTAACAAGGTTATGGGGTAAACAGAGTGAGATGTTATGATCCTGTAGAAATAATCAGTGTTAATATGGTACAGCAATTGTTTCTTATAGCAATCTTGAGGAATAAAAAAAAGGATCTTGCCAAATGCTATGGAGATCCCTTCATATAACCTGTGTGTTAACAGCCAGAATGTTAAATTAGCAGTGTTGTGTGGCTGCTGTTACAGCAATTATGCCATTTTAGAAGACAGTTTCTAGATTTAATGTAATGTTGTAATTGTGAAAGTTACCACCTGTTTAGGGTATTGACAACCACAGGCTGATTCAAAGGGTCACCTAGACATACTACTTTTCCTAAGGGTGGGTCCTAGATGTATGGTACTACAGTGTTTAAGCAGAGCTTGGAAAAGTAAAGTTTTAGAAAAATAAAGAAACGGACAAAACACTGCCATTCCCAAAACCAATACAATTTAACAACACAGTCTACCTCTGGCTTTCTGTCTACTTAATCTAGACCCAGCTCTAATGAATGCAGAGGCCATAGTGGCCTGTGATCCACTAGAACATGGTCAGTCCCTCACTGCTCCACAAAACTGTTATACTGCAGTAAATTTCCTTCCACACTCAAAGAGTATCAAGATTGATCATCATCTGCCTGACTGAAGTCTACTCCTTTCCTTCTGTGAGTGAAAACTACACTTAAAAGGTTTAGTATGGCCAAAATCCCTTTTCTGTAGGGCTATGGATGCTGTAGTATTCAGAGACTATCTTTACAAAGCTGTACAATACTTGATAGAGCTATCAGGCAGGCAACTGTAAGCATAAACAGTCTCTTCCTACCACTGTACTTGTTCTCATGCTCTGTGCATTTCAAGAACAGAGCAAGAAAGCAAATTAATAAGCTACAACTTCAGCAACAGATGTAGCCCAGCTAAGGAGGTATCACCCTTCCACATCTACACCCACCATTGTTTCCTTAGGAATGTGTATGCAGACAGTACAATACTAGTGAGCTGAAGCACACTGTAGGGGAAGACATTAGAAATCATGCTTAAAGGAAAGGTCAATTCAGTACAGTTATAGCAATCTTGATTTTTTTCAGTTTCCACAGTTACTTTCTATACAGCCTTAAACCTCAAACTGTTTGTCTTGGCAACCACTAACTAATACAAATCCTCCATAACTACTTAATTAAAAAATACTAAGGTAGAACCCTTAGGGTAACTAAAATTTTTCAAATTTAAGTAGAAGACATGTGATTGCTTTTACCAGGTGTAGATAAATTATGTCCAATAGTCAAATGATCTGAAGGACTCCCCTGAGTTTTCCAGTTGACAGCTTGTATAGTTGTCATGGGCTCTGAAAGTTGAAAAAAACCAAACCTTTTACAAAAGTTTTCTTCAATTTAGTGATGAAACACAAGAAAGATTCCATGGTAGGTAAAATACACCAAATGTTTTAAGCCACACATTTTACATGCTTGCAAAGTAATTTCATAATGCATTTCAGGAATATATAAACGAATTGCTGACTGAATCTGCCTGATCACACAGCATTTTAGGGGAAAATCTTTTTCTTCTTTTTGTACAAGGAAAGGAGCTTCATTATCTCTCTCGTCCATGTACTGAAGAGGTTTGCACTCACAGTTGGGAAAATAGAGAAAGTTGGGCTACAGCTTCAGTCTTCTTACTGAGAGAAGCACTGGGTGGCAGAGTTGATCACTTTGCAGTACAAATAGCATCTCTGAAAGCCTAGATCTTCTCAGAATTACTCCTTTTCTTTTTCTGCATAAGATACTGAACTTTTAGGTCAAGTTCTTAAACATATGCCACTCGGCTACAGCTGAGAAACTGGATGCACTGAAGGAGGTCTTTGCTAGTGGTTTGCATCTAAGGGTCCCTGAGCAAGCATAAGCAGAGGTACCACATGCCTTCCAAGTTGCTGGCCTGTTCTGTAAAGCAGTGTTTACCAGCATGTCTGCTCACAACACAAGGAATGCTACGCCACAGGCAATCAGCTATTTGCTCTTTCCTACCTTCCCTCATGATTCAACCAGTTTATGTGACTATAAACTTGTGTATTAAGGTGGACTATGCAGAAGAACAGAGCCTCAGGCTAGTTCATTTGGTGGTTGTTGACAGCAGACTATTGTCAATCTCAACTACTAGTCCAAAATGGCTTTTAAAGCAAAAGAAATTATGAAGCTGTCTCCTAGCACTAGAGAGTAAGTCCTCTTCCTCTAGACAAGAGTGCCTTGATCCCTGCCTGATGGAGAAAAATGAGTCCAAGTGTTTACCCTGAAATAACATGCAAAGGCTGAACGTGTTCTGGGTAACCTTCCTCTGTGCATGCAAACATCTTGAGAGCATAACAAGATTGTCACAGATCACACGAGTTTGTCTAGTGCACGCATCACCTGGTTTGTTACTGAAATCCCTCATGATGGCAGATTCGTAAGGCACCAGTGCCAGTTCATATGGTGGTTGTTATCCATCCACAGAAATCCAGACAACCTTTGAAGTGTCTTGCACACTAATAGGATCCACATACTGACTTTCTTCCTCAATTCACATATCAAATTAAAATAGTCAGATGAGGTCATATTATACAAAATACTTTGTATTTTAGGTCATATGTATGTGTGTGTTTACGTATGGAAAGAGTTGCTGAATCTACTAGCTACTGCACTCCTAGTTCTCACACACATTGTGCTAAGAAGCTCTGAACTCCAGGTAAACAGCATTACCACCTCCAATGACAAAACTGTAGATGGAGTAACTTGTCAGAACGTGCTTGCATTCATGTATAGATGTAACTTGCCCATGTGTGATTTGCTTGAATCAAAATGTGCTCTGGTACACTGCTCAATTCCTGCTACTAAGGAGAAAGGAGAGGCGAGACCCAATCCTTGCTTTCTTCTCCTACCTAGAACTTATTCTCTGCCACCTATCAAATCCACAATTAAGGTCCAAAATACAGTGGATAAACTGTGGGAACAAAGGAAGGTTTTGAAGCATGCGTAATTAAAAACGGACGGATGAAGCAGTGATGCAAGGGCACTATTATAGCTCTCAGTAACACAAGAGCATATGGAATCCACACAGGAAAAATAATCTAGTACAAGTGCTAGAAGAGAACCTCCTGCCATGGTTCTAGTCTAGGAATTATCCCATCTCCAGGGTCATTGCCTGCTTTTATGGCATATATGCATAAGGGCAACAGAACATACAACTGGCAGTTGGATAGTCTTTTGCCCCAGCCCTTAAAATGTCCATGACATTTGATCATTTGCAGTGACTTTAAAAGGACAAGAGGATATACTTACTTCTGTTTCTTCAATTTTTTGTTATAAGACTTTAGACGAAAGTGTAAACTCTACACAGCAACTTAGGGTCACTCAGAAAAAGTATTAAAGCTTTAGTTGTACTGAAATAGAAGAATTACCAGGAGAAGATTCATGAAGTTCAGCTTGCATCTTCGTCAAAGAGCTTGCCTGAGACTGACTGGCATCCTGTGTTGTCATAGTCGCATCTAAAAAAAGAAAAAAGATGTTAAGAAACTTCATTCTTTACCAGTTGAACTGAGTTAGCACTATCTAGTTCATGAAAAGAATGCAAACAAAACCTCCTCACCTCTGCCTACAACCTCAATTTTTCCCAATGTTTGAGCATATACAGCCAAAATGTGCAAGAATTACTGTTCCTTAGTTGTTTAGCTTACCTCAGGCAAGAAAACATTAAAGAACAGAGGGAGTATATAATGATCTAACTGTTGTATACAGATCTTTTCTTCTAGTTAGCATATAGTCAGGCAAACCTGTTCTTCAGAATATTCCAGCAGACAAAGTTTAAAACTTCTATTAAAACCCTGTCTTATTGGCTTAGAACACCACATCTTATGACACTGACTCTAGTTGATTGAATGCAGATTAGCAGATTCATTAATAGAATACGAACCTCATTACAACATTACTCTGTTTAGTGATGCAGCTTTTTCCTTCTATTACCACCTTGGTGAGCAAAACAAGAGACATCTGTGTCAAACACTGACTTCACCAGGTAATACTAATGACTACTTCCATTTTCCTTAACACCACTGCAAATCTGATTCTGCTCCTATAATAGAGTTTTTGTAAGAGCCAGGCAAGACTCCAGGGGCTTGCTTTATGCTCTTTATGTTCCCTCTAACTGGAAAAAGGACAGCAGGGGAAGAGGTGGAAGTCTTGCTAGTTTAATAGAAGAGTGACACAGCAACATATTTAAGAATTCAAGGACCCTAAATGTTTTACAGAAATAGAGAGGTTTGCTCTTTCCTTTCTGCTCCCACACCGGGTGCCAGAACCAGTTAGCCTAAAACAAACACTATCTTCACACACTTGGGTATTCCAGGGCATATTCTACTGCCATAGCAGCAGGATGCACCTCTTCCTCAGACTCAGCCATCTCATATTACTAGCTTCTAAGTGGTTTGGCCAGTAGTACACATGGTAAAGAAACCAACATGTCTTTTGCAGTTGTGACTGAAGTCTGGAAGGGGTAATAAGCTCAGACACGCAAGACAGCAGCAAGCACAGACGAGGGGTGAAAAGCCACATCATGCTTTTAAGTGTGTTCAAACTTGTTGAGAGCAGTGCCTTCAGCAGAAGGTGAAGTCAGCACTCTGCCCATTCCTACAAGTGAACAACACCATGAACACCTGTACCCCATTTCAGCAGTAGAGGCACAGACAACCTACAGACTGGCACCTCCAGCACACACATACTCCAGACCACCTCAGTCATGCCTGGCTCATACTATTTGCTTTCTCAACATGCCCATCATACTTCAAACAGTTCGGATCAAGAGTTGAACAAGGTAGTCAAAGCATATGATTTAAAAAAAAAAAAGCATTAGTGGTTCTTAATGACAGACTTTTCATACCAGCCCACTAGTCCCACAGCCAAGTGCTCCCTCCCAGCCCTCCACTCCAGCAAAGAACTTCAATCCACTCTTAGCATCTGCTGGCTTATGACCTAGACCCAGTCTTATAACGCAAGACTCTGTCTTACTCTCTGCTTGACAGAAGTGTTGAGAGCAGGGAAAGCTATTATGCTTCTGATATTCATGGTAAGGTTGAAGGAAGGTGGCAGATAGAAAAAAATCATGGACATCTTGAGGCATTCTGAGATGTCATGGATCACCTGGCTGTCTCAGCTTAGTAGATGCATCACCTGCACAGTAATTAAAATTCCTAAAGATGATAAATTTAGAAGGTGCCAGTGCCAAGCTGTACAGCAGCTCTGTTATCTCTCTGCGAGGAAGCCAGATGACCTGCAACATGTTTTGCATACTAATAGGGTTAGTGGCTTTCTTCCTTAAGTCACATACCAAGTGAAAGCAGTCAAGTGGTCTTACTTCTAGTCACCACTGCTCTTACATATCCGTATGTCAGAGCACCGAGGTAACACTGCACTGCTCATCCTCTCTGAAGGAGACCTGCTGAATAATGCCAGATCAAGATGACCCAGCACTGCATGATTAGTGTCATCAAGCCAGGCAATGATGCAAGCCAGTGTCATGGTTTAACCTTGGCTAGCAGTAAGTACCACACAGCTGCTCAATCATATCCCTTGCTCCCCCACAGTGGAGGTGGAGAATCAGAGGAAAAGACAAGGAAATGGGCTGAGCTAAGAACAATTTAACAATTGAATATAAACCAATATTATATTGATGCTAATATTAGCACTGCTACCAATAAAATAGAAAATAAAACCTAAAATAGAAAATAAAACATATGATGCAACAGCTTACCACCCACTGACAGACACACAGCCAGGTCCCAAGTAGCAAGAGTCCGAGCCAGAGAGCTATCGCAGTGGAGTCTGTGGGTACCCCACAAGCAACAGCACAACCAGGAAAGCAAACTGACCCACCAACTCCAAGCAAGCTAACAAAACAGGCTAAGGAGCCATGGCCCCCTGGGCAGTCCCCACTCATGTACTGAGGATGCTGTGCTGTGGAATGAACTACTCCTTCAGTTAGTTTGGGTCAGTTGTCTGAACTGTATGTTGATGTTATCATATGTCCTCCCCAACTCATAATGAGGAAGTTAGGAACACAGGTGCAGTACAAGAAGCTGAAAAAGACCTTGAATTAGTGCACTCCATAGCACCAAATCAGTACTGTTCTCAGGGCAATCCAAAGACCAGTCTCATACCAGCCACTGAAGAAAGTTAACTCTGTCCCGACTAACACCAGCACAGCCACTCAAGTGGAGTAACTTCAACTACTGAGTCATGGCTACATGCCCTACCCTATAACTGATTTGCATTAGATGTAATCAATAGCATGGTAGCCTGCTGTGTTCTTGTTGCCCTGATCATTCTGCAGAAAGGAGTAGGTGAGACTGAGGTCATTAATTTATTAGTCTACCTCACCTCTGCTCCCTTCTGCAGCCAGTATTCAGGGGATAAAGTGTGCATGTACCATACTTGTAATCACCAGAGCAATTTCAGGTTTTAAAAATCTGTTCACTTTTTTTTTTTTACAGATGATTGGCTGAGCGTAGGAAGGTTGAGATACCGTTTGGTTTTTAATTTAACATCATTAATAGTTAGTTTAATGGCAATTAATTTAATACCAATTTTGTGGTCTGTGCAGGGGCACAAGCCTTCAGCAGCATCCAGAAATCAGGTATCAGAACCTCCTAGTGCCTCTAAAAAAAGAGGCAAAAGCTACAGGCTGAGCTCTGAGGCACCCAAGGGTCCACGTTCCAAATGCCCTGACAAACACTCTTCCCTCAGGACAGACTAGAGAAATCCAACCTGGAAGCAAAGTCTGCAAGAAATTACATGTATCCTCTACTCGTATAAGTCCCTGGTATCTTTAGGGGCACAAGTTGGGAGATGAGATGTGGTGCAATTGCTTGTCCTAAGGGCAGCACACGCTGCAACTCATTAGGCACCCACAGTGGTAACCAATGAAGCAGTAAACTCTGAAGAACAGCGTTGTGACTCCACTCAGTGCAGAATAAAAGTGATGGTTTAAGTTTTTCCAAACAGTTAACTAAACTATAAGGAGAGTAAAGATAAGAGTTAGTGCCTAAGAACTCCCCTTAAGCTACTTACTCAAAATAAAAGTCTAAGAAGCCTCCTGTAGTGCAGAAGGCTATGCAATCAGCCTTTCTGCAATTTGGTCCTTGTGAACCTAGCACTCCCCCTGGCTGCTTTTACTACAAGCATTTATTTTGATTAAAGAAACCCAGGAAACCCCTGCATCTCCTGAACATGAAGCTTCCTTTGCTGCACCTGTGCAGCTAGTCCCTCTGCTTGACTAGGTTTTTGCACATCTGGTTAATAAGCAAGAGTATTTTACTCTTCCTCACATTTCAATCATCATGGAAATCACAGTATGAAGCCTCCCTACCTAGTTCATACAAATTAAGTTTTTAATAGAAATCTGAAAAACCGACAGCCTCACTTTATACAGATGAATGGCACTAAAGCAGGTGGCTCATTTCTGATGGCTGCTGAAAACTGGGCATGATATCCACCACTTTAGGAAGATGGCAGAGCTGTGTAAATATTGGAAACAAATACAGTTTTGTTGGGTTTTTTTTACTCCCCCCCCGACAAAGATATCATTTCACTGATGACTTCACATAGTTAGAATTGCAAACACCATTAGGTACAGTTTTCAGCAGTAATGGTGATCAAAAATAAACACTATGTGGCTAACTTGGGACCCACATTCCTACAAGTATCACACCATTTACAGTCAAAACTTTCTGATCAATTAAGTAAATTCTTAGAAGAGATCAAGTTGTATGTATGCATAAAGCGTCTTTAAAAGATGTAAGAACAACAAAGCAGATTCTCCTCTAGGAGCATATATAAAAATGTACGTATTTTCAACAAGCTTTGAAAACCACAAAACACATTTTCCATCCCGTCAGATTACGTGAGCCTGCCACAAATTTTACGGAAGTTATCATCACACAGGAAACAATGTTGACTCCTCTCAGAGTTAGGAGAGAGGAACAAACACGTACCTAGTTCCATACCACACAGCAAAAACGCAGCTAACCGTCCGTGGGGAGCTGAAGTCACAGCAGTAACATACATGTATTACCAAGGGCAAAGGGTCTGCCAAGACATGCTCCAACAGCCACATCTTGCACGGCAAACACCAACAACCTGATACTTCCTTCCGTTACCATTAAGTATTTCTCTGCCATGCTTTGAAAACAGGGGCTAACAACAGAAATCCACTTGTTTTAGAAATAAACTCTTATTTTCCTTAGAGGTGTCTGGCCTGCTCCTGAGCAGCTGAAAACCACTAGAGGAAGAATAGGGCCTAGAAAGCTAAATCCCTCTTCCTTCTTAGATTTTAAATGTTACCTTAAAAACACATTATAAACCCCACACACCCCGCCAATGAAGACTCCTCACAACCTGCTAGGCATACTGATATTTTAGTAATTTAACTTGCCCGTTTGGGGTTGGTTTCCCCCCGCCCCCATGACTTGGGTGATGCTTCACTTGATCCGCACAGGGCAGCAACACAACACTGTGCCTCGACCTCCACCTCCTGCCCCTGGGAACCCGCAGGTCCTGCTGTGCACTAGTCATC
>NW_010245682.1:0-1522 GCF_000690775.1 Eurypyga helias
ACTGGATGAAGGACTCAAGGGAGATGCAAATATATTCCTGCTAGCCCCGTCAACTAATGCAGCATGTACCCCTTGGTACAAATGGAAAGAGATTACAGAAGTGCTCAACTTCCCTAGTGTATTTCAGTCATGGAATATATGCCTGGAGAACATGTGTGTCCAGGTGGGGAACTTTCAATTTTCTTGTCCATTAATTCATGGTGATAGCATAAGAGGTAAGAATATATGGTCCAGGTTAAAAACCCTACAATCTCTGTCCTGTCCGAATAACAGAACAAGCACAACTCCCACCCTCCTCCCTGCATGGTCTCTTGGGGTCACAAATGGAGGGGTGAGTTACCTGAGCACACAACGCCTATATCTTCTGCATGGGTGCAGTTATGATCTCCCCAGGGTTTGGTCCTGCAGGCAGAAATGTCATTTTCCATACCCTTACAGTCCACATCATCCAGCCAAATATGACCAGTTCCTGGATCGAACTGAGTTGAGCCAGAGTCTGAGAGTGGTGTCCCACAATCCAGCTGCCTGCATACGACTATGTCATCCAACAGATCCCAGCTGTTATCACACACCGTTCCCCACTGCTGTTCCCAAAACACCTCAAGACGTCCCGCGCAGCGGTTGGGGCCACTCACAAGTCTGATGGGAGCTGAGTTGACAATACCTGAATCCAAAAACAAGCCAAGATGGAAAATGGGCATGATGCAGGTCTACCACTCTCCTTGTGTCGTGCACGTTATCAAAGGAAGCTTTCAGGTCACTTCTCAGCGTACGTATTAAGTTTTCCATGTCTTTGTCCAAAACACTTGTCAGAACTTGGCTACAGTTTGTTCACCTAAATGTAGGCTTCTAGTGACATTTGTAGACCTGCACCCTCCAGAGAAGCAGTTGGAGTCCAGGATGGAGAAACTACAGCAACTCAAAGGCTCTCAGCACCAACATTCAGTGACCTTCCTACAGTGTGTAGGGTAGGATTCACCTCCCAGTTTCTGACAGTGGCAGTGTTGCCCATCCTCAACAACTGGACTGTTGTTGGGGAAAAGAAGGTATTTCCAATCAACATACATCTTACAATAAGGAAGGAGGAATTGAGGTACGGAAGGAACTCTTTCTCTTTATAGGTATTGGGAAAACCTAGGCTACTGCGGGGATCTAAGCCTGGCAGAGGATGGCAAAGATCCTTCCTTACTCAGAAAGGTCCTGTCTGATGCTTAAACTGTATCTACATCTTCTGTCCAACTACACAGTCTTTATACACTTACATACAGGTGTGCAACGCCAGGAAAGAGTAGAGGCTGGGCAGACAATGGCTCTAGAGCAGCCCTGAGAAGGACTTGGGGGTAGTGGAGGACAAGAAGCTCTCCATGAGCCTACTGTATGTGATGGCATTCCAGAAAGAAAACCGTACCCTGGGCTGTATCCAGAGCAGCGTGGCCAGCAGGGTGAGGGAGGGGATTCTCCCACTCTGCTCTGCTCAGGGGAGACCCCCCTTGCAGTTCTGCATCCAGCTCAGGGGTCCCCA
>NW_010245682.1:2468-9143 GCF_000690775.1 Eurypyga helias
CGCCCAAGGGCCTGGCTATTTGAGAAGTCCCCCTTGTCATGGCTCCTCCTCTCCACCTCAAAACCCTGCCCCCCTGACCCATGGTAAGTTCTCAGCAAGTACAAAATGCCAAGCCTCTGCCAGGTTTCGATTCTCATGCCATGAGCATCATGTAAACTGTGGGATTGGGAAACATCTGTTTCGGGAACCTGCTGAGCAAACAAGTCCTCAGGACAGCAGTTCTGGACCATCGGTGGTAGGGGCGGGGGGAGAGCTTTTTGAAGTCGCCTTCCAGGACTGGCTTCGGGCAGCTGCAGGAACAGGGCACCAGTGCCCAGTCTTATCTGGGAAAATGGGTATGATCCCATGCCGCTATTGCAGCGCAGGGAGCTGTAAAAAACCTTTTCCCACTGTAGAAAGCAGCATCTTCCAAAAGTGGGTTTTTTTTTTTTTCAGCTTTTGTCCCATATTTGTCCCAAGAAACATGAGGCCTTCATGAAATTAGGTAGCATGAGAGACCCAGGCTCCCAGGGCTCCTATGAGTCTGAATCCCCCAGGCAGTCACATGGCAAAGCACGGAAATGATGATGCAGGGACATGACGCTGCTGCGGTTGTGGGCAGGATCTATGCCGTCCCAATTTATCTGGAATATGCCTTTAGGTAGTTTAGCAGAGATCATTTAGCACTGCAGGTATCCAACTCAGACACCCACAGAGGGGGCGTATAAAGAGATGATACCCCGGGCTGGCTGAGGAGGCCAATATCCTGAAGGGAAGGCGATGTGATCCTCGGAAAATTGCACCGCACCCTCCATTGCTCAACAAAACCCTTGATTCCCTCTTTGTATTTGCACCAGTGAGGTTGGCCCGCAAGACCATTGCTCAGCATCATCTCTAGGAACAGAGGTAGGGGCAAAAGAGCTCAGCTCAGCACACAGAGAAAATGTCTTACTGCTGAAAACACACGGGACATGTGCCTCAGGTGATATTTGTTTTTTTCGCAATACTCATACATCATTGAGCCACAGCCTGTTGTGGATTGACACTGATCCATAGGTGCTTTCCTTTTTTGCGAGGTCTGGCCAGTTGTATTTGTACAGTTGCTTACATAATTGATAGTTGATCCCAACTAACCCACGTTCGTTGATAACACTTTGTATGTTATCTTCTGGGTGGCTACAAACAGATGTATTGGCTTTGTGCTCAGGGTTTTTCCGGGAACTGATTTTAGACTGAGCCTTCTAAAATTCTCCACAGTTCGTTCGTTCATTCCTTCCTTCCTTCCTTCCTTCCCTTCCTTCCTTCCTTCCTTCCTTCACCTTCTCTGTTCTCTCCTGCTTTCTTTCCTTTATTCATGTTTTCATTTCTCCTAAGATCCAATTGGATCAAAGTGTAATTTTGACCATGTAGAGAAGCTTGGAACAACTGCTTAAGAGTTCTTATGTGGAGTGGTATCCCTTATACTATATGACAATTCTTGCTATCCACTGTGGCTTTCCTGAAGTGTTCTGGAGTTTCCCAGTGTCTTCTACTTCGTGTACTCAAAAATTCAAAAATAAATTCCTCTTTTCTCCCCGCTGACCTGTTGAAAACACAGTCCTGCCCGGCCCATGGTGGGAAAAGCATCAGGACACTGTGAAAATAAACTGAATTTCCTTCAGCCGTTCACTGGTCCTGTGCCTGCACATCAGGGAAAGTAGAACCTTGGGCTGCTCATCACTCTCAGCCAGTTCTCAACACTGAGCAGAAAAGACCATCTGTTTATGTAACCAGACACTCAATCCTTTCCCAGGTAAGCAGTACCCATTTTGCCTTTTATTAACTCCATCACATTCTCAGATGTTCCAGGATCAAGTTCTAACGGCACCAGCATTCTTAGGGTAACAACTCAACTGTTGGGTTCCATCATCAGACCTGCTGTGCTGAACGTGGCTTTGTGGACCACTCCATGCAGTCAAGGCATGAACCAGCCAACACTCACACCTCCAAGGGTTTTCATCACACAAAGTGGACAAGCTACACTCATCTTTCATGGTGCTTGGTTTGAATGGGCTCTTTGTCCCATGCCTGATGGTATATTTGCACTGTTTTTCAGCTCAAAATGTTTGAGGTAGTAGGAATTATTTTTTTTAAACCTGCCAGAGGTCTGTTTCCTATAGGATGAAGATGAGATGTGTTGGGTACTCTGGGAGGTGTGTGAATGGGGAGGCAGACTTGGCTAGAGTAGAGCTGAGAGAGGCAAAAGCAGGCTGATTCATCTTTACCCGGCTTGTCTGGGGTGAGCTCTGGTGTGAACCATCCCTCAGCTGGGTTCGGGCTTTCCCTGATCATAGTGATTACTTTCTACAGCTTAACGAGGGCTTTGCATTTAAGAGCAAGTTAGGAAGCAAAAGGGCAATCATGAACTGAGCTCTTTTTTTTCTTTTTTTTTTTTTTCTAGAACACCTGTACTTTCTGATTTTATTTGCCCTCTTGTGCTGAAAAGAGGTTTGAGTAACTCTGAACATGTAAAGCATACCATTTCCCAAAGCCAGCAAAGCCTTTTCTTGGTCTCATCTTTGATGGAAATCCTTTACACAAACCATAGGACATACTGCTGGCCTCTCTCTGAGACCCGGATAGAGCTTGAAGGCAAATATTTAAATGAGCCACTCAGACCTCTGGAGCATAACACATGACCGGGGTATTGACCGTACTTTATATAAGAGGAAACAATATTGGCTGTGGTTTTGGGGAGTACTCTCCAATGTCGTGTCACACTCTCTTTCTCATTGTTTTTCAACTCCAGATCTGGTGGTCATTGGGCAGAATGTGTTGGGCATGATGGGGTGTGCAATAAAGGTGGCCCAGCCTTCACTGCTAACAGGGTAGAAAGCTTTCTCTGAGTCAGGTTATCTTCTGGCTGGGACATTGTTTGAGACTTCAACATGGCTATAGAATCATCATGGAATAGTTTAGGTTGGAAGGGACCTTAAAGCCCACCCACTCCCACCTCTCTGCCATGGGCAGGGACACCTTCCAGTAGACCAGGTTGCTCCAAGCCTCATCCAGCCTGGCCTTGGACACTTCCAGGGATGGGGCATCTGCAGCTTCTCTGGGCAACCTGTCCCAGTGCCTCCCCACCCTCTCCAAGAATAATTCTTTCCTGATGTCCAATCTGAATCTCCCCTCTTTCACTTTAAACCTGTTACCTCTTGTCTTATCACTCCCTGCCCTTGTAAAATGTGTCCCCTCTTCAGCTTTCTTGTAGTTCCCCCAGGAACTGGAAAGTTCTAGAAGTTCTCCTTGGACCCTTCTCTTCTCCAGGCTGAACACCCCCAACTCTCCCAGCCTGTCCCCAGGGCAGAGGGGGTCCCGTCCTTGGAGCATCTCAGTGGTCTCCTCTGGACTCGTTCCAACAGCTCCGTGTCCTTCTGATACGGGGGGGCTAGAGCTGGACACAGAACTGCAGGGGCAGGGGTTCCCCTGAGCAGAGCAGAGCGGGAGAATCTCCTCCCTCGCCCTGCTGGCCACGCTGCTCTGGATACCGCCCAGAATACGGTTGGCTTTCTGGAATGCCAGCGCACACGGCCAGCTCATGGCCAGCTTTTCATCCCCCAGTACCCCCATGTCCTTCTCCTCAGGCCTGCTCTCCAGCCATTCTCCACCCAACCTGTACTTGTACTGGGTTGTGTCAACCACTCTGACAAGGAAGGAAGAAAGCATCACTACCTACCTCAGTACAACTTTCATTCTCTGGGTAGTGTCTTGCCAAGCCTGGAGCCTGATGCTTTCAGCTGTGGTCCCTAGGGAGATGCCATCCTGCACTACATGTCTTTCAGCACAAGATTGACTGCAAGAGTCTTATCCACCAACTCATTAATTCCCAAGCCCCTTTAATAGGTCTCTGTCTCTTTTTCTACTTCAATTTGTGATCTCTCTCTTCTCTCAGTGACACAACTGGACTGACATCCAGAGACAGTCATGGGAGGGCATTACAGTAGGCACACAAGAGGTTAAGTTGTAGGATAATGGGGATGGAAAGCAGAGTGCTCCAACTCCTGGGTGATGCATCACCCAAAGGCAAGGTCTTTGGTATCCATATGCATATCTAGCCTGGTCATCGATGAGGTGATCGTTCCTGAGGCTGCAGAAACTTTCTAGGAATTCTCTGTGTCTTGACTGACCCTTTTCTACCTGAATGGGAACCTGAGATTTGTCTGTCTTGTATGCAAAATGAACAGACTCCTTCACACAGGAGTTTTTCCCTGAAAAGAAGCCAAAGAGTTTCTTCCAGCTGAAGAGCAAAAAGCTCCTTGGATGCTCATCCATTCTCTTCCTGCAAAAATCCTTCTTGCGGATAGCCCACCACAGCCTGGAAGTACCAAAGTAGAAACCCGGGGATGAGTGGCTACAGGCACAAGTTTCAAATCCTTCTAGATCAGAGACCTGCAGGTGTTCAAGCTCTAGTCCTTCACTTCACCATACATCATCAGGTATTTTAACAGACATCCCAGTACAGATAATTTTTCCAACTTTCCAATATTTACACATCTATGTGTTTCATAGCTTAAAAAAAAAAAAATGGTGAGACACAGAAAGGTGTCATAATTTTTGGTACTAAGGGCTTTTTTTGGAGTCAGGTGACATAATTCCAAAATCACATTTAATCACAAAACAATAGACACTGTATAAAATTCATGCTTTATAAGGAATAATATTTATTGTCTAGGTCATGGGGGATGTGCAGTTTTAGGGACTGGGGGATGAAAGTGAACAGTTCATAAAGGGAACTGCACGTCTCTAGGGAAAACAAGCCGTTTGTCAGAGATAACCTGAAAGCTTCCCATGACCCGTAGAAGGACAGGAAGGCTCTTCTTTGTTTCCAAATGCACAGTAGCGAAGTAGTTCAAGAAGTAGAGCTTGTCTTTTCGCTCAGACCAAACTCCATACAGCTCTGCTGAGGTTGCACGCCCTCTGGTGGGAGTTGTCTTGGCAAGGAGTATTTTATCAGACCCAACAGCATGAGTTTATTCTGTTTGTCTTCCCTTTCCCATGCCTTTTCACTTGCCAGAACTCTGCGGTGTGTGCACATTTTCAGTGAAGGGATTTGTTGTTGTTCATAGAAACAGCCTCAGAAAAATGCCAGACTTCCAGACGGAAGAGGTTTTATGCAAAATAGTTAATGCTGATTTATACACAGCCAGAGAATGCTGTCAGTTTGGGGAGGGCACACATTTTACCTTCTAATATCAAAGCAAGTGAGGACATAGATGTCACATTGCAAGTAGGAAAGCTTTTTTCTCACCGAGACTCCCCTCCAGCACATCCAATGTCAAGCTCAAATAGTCACATAGCACAGCCTATCCCCCTGTCCCATTTTCTCCTCCTTCCTCACTCTGGTTCTTCATATATTACAAGTAATTCAGGCTGGGAGACAGTCCACCCCACTGCTTTACCTCCAGGTCTTCTAAACCTGTTCCTGCACAAACACTTCAGAGCAGGGCTAAGGCAAACATCAGGTAACTACTAGGATGGTAAAACAATGCAAATTTTATAATGCAAGCAATAATAGTAATTAATATTTTCAGTCATTATTCTAGTTTTAGATTAACTGTAATTTTTTGGCCAGCCCTATTTGTTTCTTGGGGTCCATTTTCCATAGCATCGTAGAAAACTTCTGCTGTCTGAAGTTTTATAAGGACTCTACACTTCTCTTTACTTATCATAGAGTATTTGACCACAAATAGTATAAATCCCCAGCCATTTTTATTGTCCTTCACTCTCACTGTAAAACATGGCAAAGGTTAATGGGTAACCTTTGGAAATAAAAGGGTTTGGTTTATGGCTGGGATTACAGTGGCTGACAGGGTCCAAAGGTACGAGCAGCCTCCTGAGCACTACCAACAGATGTAAGCAGCCTCATTTCTTTAAGGAACATCTGCGTTTCATGAAATCCAGGGTGGTATTATTGAAAAGCAGGTTGGTGTTTCTCTCTGCTGAAGCAATGGTTTATTTGGCTGCTTCTCTAGAGAAGAGCTCTGGGTGGTTTTGTAGCCTTCTGTTTCCTGCAGGCTTTTGGCTGTGCTGTGTTCTGTTGATTGGCAGATATTTTGGGTCTTGTCCTGAAAGATATGAAAATTACCTTTGCTGAGTTCTGCTTTGTGTCTATTTTTGCATGGTGGAATGCAGTTTGGGAGAGAGAGAAAAACCCCAAACATACCTTTAGATCTGTCTGTCTGTCTATCTCTCATCTATCCTGAGGTTATGCTTACTGTTAGATTTGGCTTTGGGGTTGAGTAGAGTTGGATTTAGTGGAGCAAAATCCATGTCTGACAGTGAGAGGTGGATGTACAGATCCTTTGGGAACCCCATATGAGTATCAACAGCATGTAATTGGCACAAATTCCTTATTGACTAACTTTTGGTTTATTTTTCCGATGGTGAAATGCATTACTTTCATTTTTGTTGTTCATCCTTCTCTTTGACCCTGCTTACAGCTTCTGTGTGCGGCATTTTAGTTCCCGTTCAAGCTTTTTGTTGAAGGTTCTGCATGTGATAGGGTGGTGACATTGCAGTCCCAACAGAGTACCTGGCAGACAGCCTTGCTGTTTCTCTTCAGGGCTTTTCTGTTCCTGTGTGTTTAGCAATATGTTCTTTTCTTTTTTCTTTTTCTTTTTTCTCCTTTTCTTTTCTTTTCTTTTCTTTTTCTCTTCC
>NW_010245682.1:9416-21219 GCF_000690775.1 Eurypyga helias
GCCTCTCTGCCCCACTCCTCTCCTCTCCTCGCCTCTCCTCTCCTCGCCTCTCCTCTCCCTGTGGAGTGAATGTGGAAATGATGCAACCCTCGCATTATTTATTCTGCGGTTAAACATAGACTTTTGTCTTCCATAAAGGTATGGGGCTCTCGGTCCAGCCGACAGCAGTCATCCTCACTTTGGTGTTAGTATCTACACACCATCCCACAGCAGGTAATTTTGCTTTGTAATGGATTCATTTCTCCCTGTACTAAATCCGTTTCAAAGATGCGGTGAGTTGGCCCTGGCTGGAGGCCATGTCCCCACCAAAGACCCTCTGTCACTGCCCTCCACAGCTGGGCAGGGGAGAGAAAATAGGATGAAAAGCTCATGGGTCGAGATAAGGCCAGGGAGAGATCCAGCACTGGAGCATCTCCTCCCCTCATTCTCCACTGACCTGGGTGTCTGCAGAGCTCTTCCTCTCACATCTCTTTTTCTCTCTCTTGCTCTTCCCTCCCCCTCTTTTTAACTATGTTATCCTGGAGGTGCTACCGCTGTAGCTTGGCCATGGACAGTGGTGTGTCCATCTTGGAGCCATCTGCCATTGGAACTGTGGGACATAGCCCCCCTGCTACCAAAACCATGCCACAAAACCCCTGCACAAGAGTCTGAGTAAATTTGAAATTATGTCCCCTATGAGTTTCTTCTCCACTGAAAGAGGTCCAGATTTAGATGATGTCTTTGGATTTCATGTGAACACAGATGTATGTTCTGGGATTCAGGGCTCAAGTGTAGGCATTAAAATGGAGATACTGAGAGCTATTTGTCTAAAGTAATTAACAGGAGAAGATAGGCCCTCCCAGAGCATAACGTAACTAATTTATCTCAGATTACCATCTTCCCAGGGAATTAATCTCTCCATAGGGAATGCAGTTTCTCCATGGTTTCTCTACAAGATGATTGCCTTTATGAAATACTTAGGTGGCTAAAATCTGATGAGATGAACATACCTAAATAACCTGATGGTGTCAACACTGCAAAGGGAGGTGATCAGTAATTTTTACTTGCATGATGCGTGGCAGAGCTGGATGCTTTGATGCTTTATTTTGAAATGCGTGGCTTTGTGTTTCAAATGCATCTATGTTCTTTCCCTTATCCTCAAATTGGAAGCTGCTGCTCCTGGTCAGAGCTGTGAGAGGATGTGTAATGTCACAGAATAAGGGCTGCAATTTCAGTGGGGAAAACACAAATGCAAAAATTCTTCCCCTTTAACCTTTAAAGCCACTGTGATTGATGAACACAGCTCACTCATTTGTCTCTCTTTTGTAGGTGATGGCCATGATCCATTGCTTATCTTGGATGGTTATGAGGATGATGGTATTCGACTCAAATGTTTCTCTGAGAGGTTGTTTTCTGAAGTTCAGGTGTTGTGGACAGATGGTAGAGGAGAAAATGTCACTGGGACTCCTCTCACTATTGACACCACCACTGCTAATACCAGTAGCTCCATCATTCTAAAACGAGGATCTGGAAACTCTGCATCCTGCAGAATAATTGATAAACTGCTGAAAACATCAACAGAATCTTCAGTTGTCATTGCAGGTGAGTAGGAGCTTGTGTCCTTATGGCCTGCGAAGAAAATCAGTGAGCTGATGCATATGGAGCAGATGGACCTGTTGGGGTGAGTCCAGAGGGGGCTGCGGAGGTGCTTCAAGGACTGGAGCCCCTCTGTCATGGGGACAGGCTGGGAGAGTTGGGGGTGTTCAACATTGAGAAGAGAAAGGTTTGGGGAGACCTTGGAGCCCCTTCCAGTACATGAAGGGGTACAGAAATGCTGGGGGGCGACCTTTTCCAAGGGCAGGGAGTGACAGGACAATGGATCACAGGTTTAAACTGAAAGAGGGAGGCTGAGATTGGACATCAGGAAGAAATTCTTCCGGGAGAGGGTTCAGAGGCACTGGGACAGGTTGCCCAGAGAAGCTGTGGATGCCCCATCCCTGGAAGTGTTCAAGGCCAGGATGGATGAGGCTTGGAGCGACCTGGTCTAGTGGGAGGTGTCCCTGCCCATGGCAGTGGGGTGGGACTGGATGGTCTCTTCCAAACTAGACCATTCCATGGTTCTATGATTCTATTCTAATACAGTTATTTACACAAATAGGATAGTGCATCATAAAATAGTCCAGGGATATAAAAGTCCTACTGAACTGCTCCTAAAGGTGCCTAGGAATGGAATTTAGACCCAAATTCATTCTATTTCACTTTAGGCAAAGTTAGGTGTAGTTATATGTCTAGGCATACAGTTACAGACAAATTTATAACGGATCATCTGAAATAATTTGCAGATGTCTTCTTTCCTGCCACCTCCCCTTGGCTGGCAGCTTTTGTTGTGATCCTGCTCTTGAGCATATTCCTGATTATTGCTGCAATTTATAAACTCAGAAGTAAGTTCTGCTTTTAATATTAAAGTGATGAATGTGTCAAACAATTCAGCTGAAAGACAACATCACCATATACAGAATTATCTGGGGAAGAGGGTACAGGATTATGAACAAAGACCCTGATGATTCTTCAACCATGCCTTTTTATTGTGTTTTGTCTTCCCTTGCATATTCAATTTTAAGCATCTTTTAATCACTCCGTCATGTTGGGGTATAAACTTGTACAATCACATTTGCTAATAGGAATTGACGTATTATGATAGTGGAATTATCATTGCAACTTAATCTCATGTTTGAAATAAAATTATTCTTGCAAATATCTGCCATATCTTAGTGTACCCAAATGTATCCAATGGCTTAATTTATTTGGAAGTCATTCTATTGCTTTAGAAGCTAGTTTCTAAGTTCTACAAGACAAATCTGTTGCCAGGACAGCTAAATCTGATATTTTTCTGCTTTCAGCATCACTAGTTTTATTCATTAAATTCTGTATGATTTCTCATTATTTTAATGGAAGATATAAGTATATGCAAGCCAACGTATTTTAAAAATAAGTTGCTTCCTTACCACACACGAAATGTGAGAAGTTTCATTTGAAAACCTACAAACAAGAAGAAAGTAAGATAACATTTTTCTTCCCCATACCTCTTCTCTCTTTCTCTCTCTCTCTCAGAAAACAATAAGATAACTACTCGTGAAAGTAAGTCATATTAATATCATATTTAAAAGTCATATTAATGCCGTGTTTCATCATGAACATCTTGAGGGATATGTGCAACAGTGGAAATGTTGGCTAGTGGTATAAACAGGGGTGAAGTGGTCGTGTTCCTAAGGTTGTTCTGTGACTGAGACTTGAAAAGATGAGGACTTTGGTTGAGCCCCATCTATCTGTAGTAGGGTGTCTTTGGGGTGTAAGTCACCTTATGTACAGGCAACACAGAGAGACTGGCCCGTTGCTGATTCCTGTTCCTGATGAGAAATGAGAAAATTTTTGCATCCCACTTAACCTCAACTTTTCTGCCTTCATGTGTTGAAGGAAACAGTAAAAACTTTTTGGTATTGGTCACTTTTTTTGCAAAAAACCTTGACAGGTTTTCTTTCCCCTGTCTCACTGTGAAACTGATAGAAAGACCCCCTCAAACACCCCAGATACCATGCTAGAGTGTGGTTAAAGCTGCCACATGGATGTGATTGAGCAGGGCATTAAAATTTTTCTATTTTTTTATTTTTAAAAATGAAAAACTCATTGTTTGTCTGAATATTTACATCAATTTCTGAATGATTTAACCATTTGTACATGCAAATATACATACGAATTGTTGTGGTTTAAGCACTTCTGCATAGTCTTTAAAACCGGATGTTATGTGCTTGAAGAATTATTTCAGAATATAAAAAAATATTTCTCTGTCCACAGAAAATGCACAAAAGGAAATTGAAAATGGTAAGTGCAAGAGCTCTTTTTTTTTTTTTTTTCCCCAGTGATTTTGATCTATAAATCTCTCCGGTCCTTTAGAACCAAGTAAAAGTTGAGCCCAGGAAATACGAGTGGCTGTTTTGCTTTTGCAAAATAAAATTTCAAAGAAAATCTTTGCAGTATCTTTTATATTGACCACTTGGACATAATCAACGCCTACAGAGAAGAGGACTATTTCCAGGGTGAAGTTTGATCTATGGTTGGCATTTTTTGCTGAGTATTTGAGCTTGCAAATTGTTCTATTGGTTAATTCAGGTAAGTGAATGTGTTCTCAGTCTGGGACCATGGTTCACGCTGAATTTCAGTCTGTAAGTTAAAAAAGGATTCAGCTCTAGAGTCTGAAAAATAATTAAAAAAAAGAAGTTTTCTGATTTTTTTAAAAGGCTGGTTAGGACTGCACTGTACCAAAGTAGAACAAGAAGATAGCTTTTACTGTGAAGAGCAAGTGAGCTGGGTAAATGTATGCCAGAGATGTAGTAAATCCAGTAAACCTTTTTGAAACTTTTTAGTAGTCCTTATGTTACCATGAAGAAACATCATTTCGGTGCCATCAGATGGTACCAGCATAATGAAGACAATTCCCTTATAGCAGGGGAACATCCGGCTGTTTTATGAAGCTCAAATAATTTCATTTTATCTTAGCTCTTGCCATACAGAACACGGTGGAACAGATAGAAAACCCAACATATTTGTGTGAAATGAAAAAAAAAAAAAAAAAGGAAATGATGTTTTAATATTTAAACATAATCTCTTTCAGAAATCAGTCAGCTCAAGGAGGAACAAGGTAAGAACATATTTTGACTTCTTTGTTATGTTGGGTTTGCATATTCTTTGGTTAGAAGAATCCTCTACATTTAAAAAAGTTTTAGTAGGGCCCATATTGAAAATGTCCTTCTATTCTAAAGCTGGAGCTTTCAATTAAATTAATGACTTCTGGTAATATTATCTTCAATGTCACCTGGTTTTTGCCAGTGAATTTTATGTATCTAGTCTAAGCTAATGATCTAGACTTTTTCTACAGGATGGGTATCTTCAGAGGACAACTTATCCCACACCCATTCTGAAATTATATTCCGAACGTAATGCCAAGCCTCAGTTCCCTAGATGAAAACATTCTTTAACACTGAAATTCTCACTCACATTGTGTGTGGTTTTGTCCTGAAAAATGTAACATTCTCTGCTATTTCTGGGTTTGTTCTTTGTTTTTCAGCTGAGGAGCAGGACAGCTTTCAGAAGGGTAAAATAACATCTTTTTTCCTACTTTGCTTTTAGTATAGTACGCTGTTCTTTTAACCATACTCGGAAAGATGTTTTGTAGGTGACAAGTGTAATAAAATAGTGCTCTTTTGTGGAACTTTGAATGGTAGAGTTGGAAAACACCCTCAGAAATTCACATTTGCAAAGATTAACTCCCCTATTCGTACCAGAAAGATAATTGAAAAGTTGTGTTATGTGTTGTGTACACACAGTCTCTCTCTCTTCTTATTTGTAGGTATTTAATTATAGATAGAGAGTATATATGTTACCAAAAAGTTTGTTCAGCCTAACACCAGCAACAAGAGCATTGGGACTGTAACAAATACATATATTTTTATATATGTAAATATATATATATACCTAAAGTGCTATAGCTATTTTTCCACTGCTAGAAAAATATTTAAGTGGAACATTCTATTTATTGCCTCTCAGAATAAAATAATGATGAAAGCATCTGATCACAGCATTAAAAATATCTAATGGAGAAAAAAAAAAATCCAGTGCAATTTCTTTGAACAGTGAGAATAAAAGAGTTCTCACAAAGCCATCATGACAAGCCGTATCCCCAGGTGAAGCTAAGAACCTTAAAAAAGATAACACTGGGTTTTATTTGTGTACAGGAGACAAATGTCATCCCAAGCTTTGTGTTAGTGACACAGGTTTTACACTTCTATTACGAGGCTCTACAAACTGTAAATATCCTTGGGAACTATTTGTTCTGAATCAATCCCTGATTGTTTCTGATATTTCCCTTTATTTTGTCATGTCTCATGTTCAGAAATATTTGTGCAACACATTATTTAATAGTGGAAAATATAGGGAAATATAGGGAAAATTTACATTATGCATGTCTATCATCCTACAAAGTTAAGCAGATTAACCCTACATATATTAATATATATTAACAGATTAATAAATGGATTAATCCTATATATATAGATAACCTCTATATTAGTATTCCAAAATGCATAGTGAGTGTACCATAATTCACCTGCTTTGGTCAGCCTAACTTTTAATTTAATTTTGTTTCCTTGTAGAAAATCAGGATATATTGAGCAGAATTGGTAAGGATATCAAGTTAACTTTGGTCCTTAAAAATAATTTAAATTATTTGTGATTAGAAACAGCATTTTGGAACTGAATTGTGCCACCATTAGAGGGCTGTTGCAGCGCTGCTTTACCTTCCATGCTGAGACTTAGTTGTCTCTCAAAAAAAAAGGGGGTTTTCTGGCATGATCTTGGACTGCAGAATGTCAAGGGGACATCTTTTCAATCCTTTAAGGATTTCATTTTTTCTGTAGTGCAGTAGAAAACAGATTTTCCTTCCTACTAACAAACTAGTATTTCTGAAAGCAAGAAAATAAACCCTAATGTATGTACGTTTTGACCCTTGACCATGTGAAGCTCCTGTTTGTCACCTGTCAGGATCTGGAAGCACGGTCACAGGTCCCGTATGTACCTGCAGGTGATTCAGTTCACCTAATTAGTTATGCAAATTATGGGCAGTGAGGCTAAGACAGTTTTCTGGAGTGTCTCAATGATGGCTGAAGGAATCTTGGAGCAGTTTCAGGTAGCTGCTTGAAAGAGCAGAGAAAAAACACTTTCTGATGGGCTATTCTCTTTCTCCTGACTCTATACAGAGCTCAGATGACTTACTTGGGCATAGATGACCTTTAGCCCTCCAGAGTTAAGCTAGCGTCATTTCCCAAGTATTAGGCCAGGTCAAGGGGCAATGACTTTATATTAAAAGAGGGGAAATTTAGATTGGACATCAGGAAGGAATTCTTCCTGGAGAGGGTGATGAGGCACCGGGACAGGTTGCCCAGAGAAGCTGTGGATGCCCCATCCCTGGAAGTGTCCAAGGCCAGGATGGATGAGGCTTGGAGCAACCTGGTCTACTGGAAGGTGTCCCTGCCCATGGCAGGGTGTGGGACTGGATGGGCTTTAAGGTTCCTTCCAACTCAAACTTTTCTGTGATTCTATGATTAAGAAATGTAGCATTGGAAATACTCTTCTTAGCACAGATATCTTACAGAAGAGCTTGGCCATGCATGAGGATAATATAACTTCTTATCCTTTTCAGATAAAGTCCAGAAAGAACTGGGTGAGTTGAAAGCTGAAGACTATTTTTATCAAATTTATATGCCTCCCACCCCACACTGTACTAAACTTAGGTATATGAACATTCTGCAATAATATTCATTAACCAATCACTTATTTTCTTGCAGAGTTCAGGAGAGCTCATAGCAAAGCAGGTAAGCCATATCTCGCTTGCCATTAACCTCATGTTCTTCCATGCACATACCAGAGCCCATCTCTTGTATTATGAAAAACTCACAGGCTGTCAGAATTTGAGGAAATTTTTCAACACATTGGCTGAAACAGATGCTGAGTTTTCTCTTAGGCCTCTCCCATCTACACAGTTCTCCGTGTCCCAAATTCGTGTGAATCATTTCTCTACCAACTAGGACCTTTTTACATATTATGTGGCTTTGAGAGTTTCAGATTTGTGTTTTATTCCAAAAATATGGCTTCCAGTTGGGTCTGACCAGAGATCCCCTCAGTGAGAGTGAAGATAAATTAATAAAGGCACAGTGAAAACAGGCAAGCCCTGCAGGTTATTATTTCTGATATTGAGTTTTTGCCTGACGAAAACACACTGTATATTCCTGTGGTATTTAGGAGGTTTTTAGTTTATTTTCTCTTCTATCTCCCTTATTCACTTCCTTTGAGATTACTGTTTATTTTCCTGAAAAATAACTGGGAGTGTTTGTTTGTTTATTTGCGTGGGGTTTTTTTTCTTTTCTTTTCACTAGTTAATATCACTCTGGATGAGAACTGCAAACATCCCAGCCTCATCATTAAGGAGAAAAACAGAGTCATGTGCTCCAGCCAGGAAGAGAACCTCTCTAAAGCGGTGGCGGTCGCTACCGAAGGGTTTTCAGAAAAGAGACTTTACTGGGAAGTGGAGGTGGGGGACAAGTCAGAGTGGGAGGTGGGTGTGATGTGTGAAGAAATTAGAAATATAGTGAGGAGCAACACGAAGGACGCTTTCCCAAAGGGGAATTTACTCAGTCTGCAATTTTCTCAGGGAGAATACAGCTTAAATGGTGGGAAGGATGAAAGAAATTGCATGCCCTGCAGCGTGGTAGGTGTTTTCCTGGATCACGAATCTGGCAAGCTTTCATTTTTTGATGCTGAAAAAAAGTGCCTTCTCAAGTCTCTTTCTTTTGAGTTTTCTGAGAAGCTGTACCCATTTTTCAGACCAGGCTCTGATGGCAAATGGTTGGGAGTTCGCCCTGTATGTACTTTAACTGCATAACGCTCGCTGTGACATCCTTCCACAGAGCCAGGAGGGTATTAATAAATTAATAATGTAGTGAATCGCAAGAGGATGCAAAAGCAGAGAGGAAGGAAAAAAAGGCAATATCAGATCTTAAACTATGGTCAAGAAAGAAATAGTCTCTGAAGTACTTCTTAGGGATTCATCTTGTACTAAGAATTTACTTTGTAAAACCTGTCAAATGTCACAATTTTATTTCATTTTACCTGGACTAAATAACCATGGAATTATTTCAGTATTTGTTGTGTATTCTCTTCCTTTTTGACTAATAAACCTTTCAGAACAGTTTACCAAGAAGAGTATGAATGCAAATTTCAACTTTATACAAAGTCACAAAACCAGTCATTACAATCAAAATCTGAACTATGAAATGAAAATAGTCTTTTTGGAGGTCTGCTTATAAAAGTTATTAAGTGATAAGGGTGAAATCCACAGATCACATACTCAGTGTGATAAAGCTCCTTGTATGGAAGCAGCCGGTTAAGTTAGTTTGAGAGTGCAGCTAGCAGGACCAGGGCAGGGATTGTCCCCCTGTGCTGGACACTGGTAAGGTCACACCCTGAGTCCTGGGTTCATTTCTGGGGCCCTCACTGCAAGAAAGACACTGGGGGGCTGGAACATGCCCAGAGATGGGCAACGGAGCTGGGGAAGGGTCTGGAGCACAAGTCCTGTGGGGAGCAGCTGAGGGAGCTGGGGGTGTTCAGCCTGGAGAATAGGAGGCACAGGGGAGACCTTATTGTCCCCTACAACTCCCTGAAAGGAGGGTGCAGAGAAAGGGGGGTGTGTGTGTGTGTGTGCGGGGTGGTGTTCGGTCTCTTCTCCCAAGTGACAAGAGGAAACATCCTCAGGTTGTGCCAGAGGAGGTTCAGATTGGATATTAGGGAGAATTTCTTCAACAAAAGGGTTGTCAGGCATTGGAATGGGCTGCCCAGCGGGGTGTAGGAGTCACCACCTCTGTGGACAAGGCGCTTAGGGACATGGTTCAAGGTAGACTTGGCAGTGTTGGGTTGATGGTTGGACTCAATGTTTTTAAAGGGCTTTTCTAATCTAAAGATTCTATGATTTATCAAATCATGACATGGGACTGCTCACTTCTGCACACCTGCTGCAAGTATTGGACAAAAATGTGTACGGAAAAGGGTGGAGGAAAGGAAAATATTTTAAGCTAAGGTATTAAAGTATGTATAACACAGATTATGATCACGGATGTTTAATACATAAATTACTATTAAGCATTAAATTTGTCTAAGATGATGATATAATTTTTCATTTCACAACAGAATCTACCATATTAAAAAAAATTATTCCTCTTTAACTGAACAAATTCTCATAGTTGATTCTTTGTGTGAGTTTTTAAAGAAGGGATACAATTCTTCCGAGAATGCACAGTCTTTAAAAGTGAACATCACAGACATGTCAGTAACATTGAAAAAAGTCAAAATTTTCTCTTCACAATTAAGGTACACTCCAACTTTCTTGGGTTTTTTCTGCATCACTAACCGTTTCCATGGATCAGTTCTTGCCCAGTAATCTTTAAAACTTAAGCCCAGAACCCAGAATCCTTCTTTAGGAAACAGAGACATTTTTCCTTTCCTCGGAGCGGATTTCCTGGCTACTCCAAGGTCCCAGTCATTGCTTTTTTCAACATCCACCTCCCAGTAATGCTTCCCAGAGGAGAAACCTTCTGAGCCCAGGACACAAACAGATGAATCAAAACTCATGTCATTTTGAGTGACTTTCTGGACTTGTGATTTATGCGTAAAACTCTTCTCGTCCACAGCAATAGACAAGTTTGGATGAGCTGTGTCCCCATCAACCTTGATGTCATCTACAACAGATAGATATTTGGAGCTTTATGAACACTCCTCTAAAGCAAATATGCGAGAAGAAAACTCTACTGTGCTGCCTTTCATTCTGAAAATCTCCCTAAAAACTTGTCTGGAAAGACCTCTAAGACTGGAGTGAAGAAGGATGCATTCAGACATATAAATTGCACTTTAACTTTCAAATATTTCCCTGCCAACAGAAATATCTCCATTTCACTGAAATAAAAGGCATTTGTAGATCCACAAACCGGTTCATGGTTTGTCCTTCTGCAGTATTCACAGATTTCAAGCCATTTAGGACAGGTATAAGTAAATAGATTGTTTTTACCTGCATTGCCACGAGCCTTTCTGAATTCTGAATAATAAGAAGGAAAAAAAAAAAGAAAGGAAAAAAGTAAGAAAAAACAAACTCCAAACATCGACTGAAAATATTTGCGAACTCCAAGCTGGGAAATCTCAGACTGAGTCTAAATTCAAATTATGTAGGTCAACAGACACTCAAATTCCCTCTTGCTCTCTCAAGCCCTGTGATTATTTGCAGGGTCTGGAGAAGGATATGAATCATAGAATGGTTAGGGTTGGAAGAGAATCTGGGATGAGTTTCCTGCTTGGGAATTACTTTTCCTCTCGGGTCCCAATTTACTGCCTTGCCAGTATTTTACATAGATGCCCTACCAGCCACACTCTACATTTCAAACCATTTGAGATCCCTGGCCAGCACCCCAACATTTTCAGAGAGACAGAAAGAGACAGTTCCCTTTGTGACATTCATGGAGATAGATTTCAGCCACATTTCACGCATTTCTCAAGCAGGGGTGGAATCAAAGGAACAGATTGGGTGTATTTTCCTTAGTCTTCCGAAGGGAGGAGGGATTGCTCTTCCTGGTGAGCTTCTGGGTCTGTACAACTGTGACAGCTTTGTGCAATAGCTGTGTAAGGAAGGACTGTGGAGAAGATGTGGCAGGCAGAGAGTCTACTGTTCAAACCAAGCTCCCGAGAAGTCTACTCAGATGAGTAAATATTAAATATTTTCCAGGGCAGGGTCAGCTGAGCTTGTGCTTTTATGTGTGAGATGAAAAGACCACCTAGCAGGGTAGGATCATGAAGTCCTGAGATATGAGCTTAAGGGATTAGCTCAAAGGTAGGCGTCTGTATGTGAAAATCATCATGTGTTGGATGAATGTCTAAGCAGGATAACAATGTCTGAGACAATGTGAGATTTACACCTGGAACTACATGCAAGAAAGGCTTCAAAGCCCCAGGAGTTCAAGTTACAAGCTATAAATTCATTGCACTGTAAAACAAGAACCATCCCTTCCTCTTGTTGGACCTTCCCTAGTTTTAAGAAACTTAAGAGATAATAATGACTTACCAATTTCTTTCCTCTGATCCACTGTGAACAAGATAAACACACAGGAAGAAACATTACTATGGATTAGACATCAGTACTTGGTACACAACAGGATGACTATGGGTACCGGTAACT
>NW_010245683.1:0-1008 GCF_000690775.1 Eurypyga helias
ATTCTGTGTTCCCAGATCCCCTGGAATTCTGAGTCCCCAAATCCCCTGGAATCTGGGGTCCCTTTGGATTTGGGGGTTGGGGGTCTCTCCAGGCTGTTTCCATCCATGGAATCCCTGGAATTCTGTGTTCCAAGATCCCCTGGAATTCTGGGTCCCTCTGGATCTGGGGGTTGGGGGTCTCTCCAGGATGTTTCCATCCATGGATTCCATGGAATTCTGTGTCCACGAATCCCCTGGAATCCAGGGTCCCTCTGGATTTGGGAGTCTCTCCAGGATGTTTCTGTCCATGGAATCCCTGGAATTCTGTGTTCCAAGATCCCCTGGAATTCTGGGTCCCTCTGGATCTGGGGGTTGGGGGTCTCTCCAGGATGTTTCCATCCATGGAATCCATGGAATTCTGTGTTCCCAGAGCACAAATGTGTCCCCAGACCCCCTGGATGTGGGGGTTGGGGGTCTCTCCAGGCTGTTTCCATTCATAAAATCCATGGAATTCTGGGTTCCCAGATCCCCTGGAATCCGGGGTCCCTCTGGATTTAGGGGTTGGGGGACTCTCCAGGCTGTTTCCATCCATGGAATCCATGGAATTCTAGGTCCCTGGACCCCCTGGAATCCAGGGGCCCTCTGGATCTGGGGGTTGGGGGTCTCTCCAGACTGTTTCGATCCATGGAATCCCTGGAATTCTGGGTCCCTCTGGATCTGGGGGTTGGGGGTCTCTCCAGACTGTTTCGATCCATGGAATCCCTGGAATTCTGGGTCCCTCTGGATCTGGGGGTTGGGGGTCTCTCCAGACTGTTTCGATCCATGGAATCCCTGGAATTCTGGGTCCCTCTGGATCTGGGGGTTGGGGGTCTCTCCAGGATGTTTCCATCCATGGAATCCGTGGAATTCTGGGTCCCTGGATCTGCTGGAATTCTGTGCCCCTCTGGGTTTGGGGGTCTCTCCAGACTGTTTCGATCCATGGAATCCCTGGAATTCTGGGTCCCTGGATTCCATGGAATTCTGGGTCCC
>NW_010245684.1:0-263 GCF_000690775.1 Eurypyga helias
GGCCATCACACCCCTCCCTCTCCCCCTGTGTCTCGCAGGTGTGGACCCCCAGCTGTACGTCACCATCACCATCTCCATCATCATAGTCCTGGTGGCCACCGGGATCATATTCAAGTTCTGGTGAGTGGGGTTTGGGACCATGCAGCCCGTCACCGTCCCCCTGTGGGTGGGCCCGTTGGTCCCAAGGGTGCGGATCTGGTGCTGGAAGCCCACGGGAAGTTTGGCACATGGCCATGTTGGGCTCTTAAGTGCTGGGTGTAGCG
>NW_010245684.1:279-527 GCF_000690775.1 Eurypyga helias
GGGGCTTGTCAGTAGGGGCCCTCTTCCCCTCACCCCTTGTCTCTCTCCAAAGCTGGGACCGAAATCAGAAGCGCCGGCGTCACTCGGGGCAGCAGAGCGGTGGGAGGCAGCAGGAGAGCCAGCAGCCCCTCACCGACCTCTCCCCCACCACCGTCAGCATCCTGGGGCCCTACGGCGATTCCCTGGCCCCCATGCCTGAGACGGAGGAATCCAGGCAGGGCCAAGAGGGTGTGGAGAAACTGGGAGGC
>NW_010245684.1:853-5692 GCF_000690775.1 Eurypyga helias
CGAGCTGCGTCTCCTTAGCCTCCTGCTGGGGGAAGTTTGAGGACCCCCCAGCCCGGCCCAGGCAGGACGGGGCGATGAGAGAGCAGGACGGCGGGAGGGAAGGCGGCTGGTGGCGATGTGACATCCTGGCCTCCCCGGCCCCTCTCCCAGCACACACGCAGGCACGCACGCGGATCTCCGCGTCTCTCTCCCCGGTGCATGCCTGACAGCGGGGGTAGGCGAGGCGGAAAGGCGTACCCCTGTCCCCCGTGGGCCCTAACCCCTCTGTGTGTCCCTTCCCACGTCGTGTGCTTTGAAGTGAACGCCTGGAGTTCGGCGGCTGCAGGATTGCCTGCTGGGGCTCGGTCTCCACCGAGACGGGACTCGGGTGGTGGCGGGTTCTTCTGGTGCCAAGGCCTTAGCCCACCGCCAAGGGTGGGTGAAGCTTGGGCAGAAGAAGCTCACACAGCACCTGGCCTCCCTCAGCAACCCATTTCCTTGGAGGAAACATCACCTTCCACCCTAGATGGAAGATACTCACGTCATTCCACTTTCCTTCTGCTTAACACTCTGTTTTCTCCCTTCAGCTTGCATCTTTCTTCACCTTTCCATCCGCTAATTTTTTTCTCTCAGTTTTGCCACCGCTACTTCTCTTGCCAGTTGAAGTTGGAAAAGGTTCCTTTAGCTTTCCAAACGTTTTGATCTCTTGGAATCCTCCTTGCTCTCCCACTCCACCCACTCAGTCTCCTTCAGCGAGGTTTTTCTGAAGAACAGCAGTCGACGGCGATGTTCTTCAGAAAATCTGGGGGGAAGCCCTCTGCCCACTGTGTTATTTAGCGAGCATCTTGCACGTTGGGATACTGCCAAAGCAGCTAAAGCAGAGCGTGCAGGTACAGCCGGGCACGGGGAACTTGAGTTTTGCTTGGCTGAGGTACGGAATCGCTTTCAGGCACTCACGCCACGGGCAACGAGCAGCAGCCACGACTCTGTGTGCCTGGGATGACCAAAAGCCCTTTAGAGCCGACCTCGGGAACATCTGGAGTGTTGCCATGTACCCCTGGCAGGTCTCTCTTGGAATGCAAGTTGACTGGAGACCCTCAAGGCAGCGCTCACCGAGGGCACGAGAGGGGGGATACCTGGGTGTGTTGCTCCAGCTGGTTGGGGACCAAAACCAACAGCACAACTATTTCCACCTACTTCGGGGCTGTGGTGGTCTGTAGGGTGGGCAGCCACACTGTCACCTACTCGTGCATCCCAACCTCTTCCCACGTGTGGACCCGTGAGTGTCACTTTGAGAGAGTGTGAAATAGCAAACTTCAGCTTAATGACAACAGTTACGCTCCCTTGGCTTTTGTGGACGCCTTCCAAGTAATTGACAGACCCCACATTGACAGCCACTGAGCTGAAATTATGCAGATTTAGGTAAAGTTGCCCTTATACGGTACAAATGCCTTCCGCTGATGGACTGATGTGGCCAGAGATGGGAAACTCACCCACAATTTGAAGGCCCCAATGCACCATACAAGGTGTCTGACAAAAGTCGTCTTGAAGACAAGGAGACGGCCCTTTCACCCTTTATTTTTGCAGTAAAAGCCTATTCTTTGTAGAAGAAACCACAGGGAGTTTCATGGTTCTGCCCCTTTACCCAGCTGAACTCCGGCCCCATCTGACTCACCGTGAAGGACATTTAAATGAGAGTGTAAATTGCAATAGGCTTCGCAAAAACCAGTAGAGATTTGGAGAAAATGACAGGTCAGATAAAATTACTGGCTTATTAAAAGCATGGAAAGGCTGAAAGATGGAGGTGGAAAAGGGTTTTGGAGGTCTCAGGTCCAAGTGCAGGTTGAGTCTCCTCTCAGAGCGGAGGGATATTATTGCTTTACTGTAGATCGTTCTGTTAACGAGCCTTTTCCTTAATCAGGCTCCATTCAAGGCTCGGGTGGATGGACAGAGAAGGGGGCAGACGGCTCTTCCCGCCCGCTGCCCCGCTCCCCACTGCCCGCTGCGGGCAGCCCAGGGCTGTTCCCCGTCTCGCCGGCACGTCGGAAGACCACCAGCGCGCGGTCTGCCAGGAGCTGCGCCGCTCCTTGCCGGCAGTTCGCGATATCCTGCCTTGAGCTGCTTGAAGTAATCTTCCGGGCCAGATTAATTAGACTGCTCTTTGATCAGTAGCGCCTGTTGAAACAAGGCCGGAGTCTAGACTCTACCGCTGCAAGGGCTGCCCTTGGACCTTCCCTCCTCACACCACGCTGCGTGGGGAGAAGGGCTGTAAGAAAGCGGCAGGGCACCGCAGGGAAAACGTTTTCCGACGCTTGACGGAGGGAAGCCCTTGCGCTCCGCTTGGCCAGGCTTTTGTAAACTCTACAAACTGATCAGATATCGGTGTTTTGGGTTTTTCCCCTTCCCCCATTTAACGTGCCTCTGTTTTTGTTTAAAGTTATTTCCAGGGAACGAAGCCTTCCACGGATGCTGTGGTGAGGGGAAAGCGGTAGAGAAATCTCTTACAATGGCAGAAGCTTGGATATGCTGAACATCTTTTCCAAGACAAATTTTTCTAGCTATATATGTTTTTGTGACAGTCAGTCACTCTCTCACACAAAACAGGTTAGATACGGGAAACCACTTCATTCTCCGTCCCAAACTTCCATTGCTACGTTTTGTCCCTGGAACAAAACATTCAAAGGACGTGTGGACGCACAGGCTTCCTCCAGTCAATAAATAATCTCACTGGATCTGTTTTCTCCATGGTTGGAGCCTTATAAACCATCTTCCCCTACCCAGACTGGAGCCAGAGCGTGTCTGCCGCCTCTTCCCTAGCCCAGGCTAATATTCCGTGAGATGCGCACACGGACGGGTTGATGGCACCGAGTACCAAGCCGGGGCAGAGGCCAGCCCCTCCTCAGTCACAGCTCATCAGGTTTCCCTGTCTTCTAGGTGGCTGGAGGAGAAAGAGCTGGATTCATTTTCTCCAGTGGAAACTTTACAGAGAGAAAGGTGTGCGGGCAAACGGATTGATAATGTCCCTAGCCTAGGGCTGAGCCTGCCCACCATTGCTGTGCAATTAAAAAGGAACATCCAGGTGGGTTGGGGGAATTAATGGAACGTCTGAGCTCCTGGAGGGTCCTGGCTTTGTGAATGCAAGGGTGGTCCCTCTGTGAGAGCAGTGGGAAGGAGGGAAGGTCCGGGGAGAACCCTTCTCCTCTGCCCTGTGTTGCTTTGGAGCAGGGACCGGAGTGTCCCTCTGTTTACGAAGCAGAGTGGCATGACCGCAAGGCCAAATCCTGCCTGGGTGATCCCATCTGGTTGGTTGTGACCGGTAAGCAGGGGAGCAGACCTGCGGCATGGGCTTCCACACCGCTCCACCGGTCCAGTTTCCAGGGACTGGCATCCCACCAAGCATCCCACGGCTTCAGAGAGGGCTATCTACCTCTTCCTCAACGGCACCTAAGTGCCCTTTGCAAATCTGGTCCCTTCATTCCCCACTCCCTTTCCCGACAAGGAAAAACGCTTGGAAAGGAGCGGTTTGTTCATTCCCTGCAAGTTCTCAAACACAATCACCTTCAGACTGTTCTGAATTAAACTGTGGGTTTGGTTTTTTTTTTTTCCCTCTGACAAACCACATCTATGGCACAGCCTTAGAGCCGAGTCCTGCAGCACAAAAACCCTGGGCCAAACTCCAGCTTCCCGACTGCGCCCCCGCTGACGTCTCACTGGAGTCCTGGCCCTACCTCGGCAAGACCATACAGGGGGGCCCCTTTCCTTCACAAACTGCCGGCTCTCTACTCCTTTTTTCCTGTTGTTTTCCCTCTCCCACTGTTCTCCCCGCTTCCCACTCCTGTCCTGTACCATGGTCTCCCTCCTGGTTCTCTCTCCCCTCCTGCTGTTTCGCTTTCCCCTCTCCTCTCTTGTTCTCCCTTTGCCATTCGGTCTCGTTCTGCCACGGCTCCCATCCTCCCTTCCGTCCTTCCTCCTGCTTCCCTGCTCCGTCTCGCTCTTCCCCCTCCCCTGCCCTTGTGCGCTGTGATATATATTTTTGTAGGATTTCTCTTCTCGTGGTGAAATATTCAATTCTTGTGGGATGTTAGTTTCAACATTTTTAAATAAACCTTTGCAAAATACTGAAAGCAGAGCTCTTCCTGCTGTGCAACAGGCCGTAACGGAGATGTCGGGGTGGGATGAGAGGGATTTTACACTTGGCAGAATCCAGTGGGATCGGGGCTGAGGCATCTGGCATCCCACAGCCTCCTCTGGGGGAGGTAGATGGGGTGATTGGGCCCTGTACCCATCCCGCCTTGGGCTCCTCGCTGGCCAAAGGACCCTCCTCACACATTCCCACAGGAGGTAGCCCCCGATCAGGAGGCTGCTGGGGCCTCGCACACTCACTCCTCTGCCCGGAGTGGCTGTTTTGCCCCCAGAGACCCCCCCAGCCACACTTTGGGGCTGCTTGTCACACGCCGGTTCGTGCTGGGAGCCAGGGTGGCCGGGATAGGTGAGACAAGCGGCGGGGAAGGGAGGGAGATGCAGACGAAGAAGCCTCCTTCACTCTGTTCCCCGCGGCTGCCTCCGCAATTTCTATTTACAGCCCTGCTGCCTCCCCTCCTGGCCACAGTGCCGTTGCTGTTGCTGGTTTCCAGGGCTGCTCTGTAATTAAGCATCCTCGTCTCCTGCAACTCCCTCACTTCGCAAGCCCCGGCGGCGCTTGGTGCTTGGGCAGGCGTGGAGGGGGTGCTGGGGACCAGCACCAGACACAGTGGTGTCTGTCTCCAAAGGGTCGCCCCCTCCCAGCAATGGTAGGAGGATTGCTGGATGCTGGGGATGCTCCCCAGCTCCTTCTCTCTCTGCTTGCTCGCTCTCCGAGGC
>NW_010245684.1:5765-6218 GCF_000690775.1 Eurypyga helias
GAGCAGGTTTCCCAGACCAGACCTGACCTCAGACTCTGCCCTGGGGTCCCTGCCCACTGGAATGACCCCGGACCACCTCCTGCCGTGGGGCCAGACCCCTCCACATGGCACCCTGTGCCCTGGACAGGATCTCAGTGGGCTGGAGGTGGCCCCAGAGCCATCGGAGAGGGGACGGAGACCTGCAGTGGCTGTCGGAGGGCAGGCACGAGAGGCTGAACGGCACCTCTTCTGCCCCTGTGCGGAGCATGGGCGGAGGGAGCCCCTCACCCCTGTTGCTGGTCACCTGCCCCCCTGATCCTCTCCAGTCAGCTGCCTACAGCGTCTCTGGGGCTGGGCACTCCGGAGCAACCTGACTGAGGAGTTGATGGATTCTCACTGTACAGAAATCACAGACTCACGTACTCATCGGTGCAGTGCAATGTCTTGCACAAACCTCATCTGCTTCCAGCCAGA
>NW_010245684.1:6250-6881 GCF_000690775.1 Eurypyga helias
CTCCGGTGGGCTCTCAGCACAGGCTAGAGCTGCAGGCGCTCAGTCAAACGTTCCTTTTCTTCACCAGGACTCACTCTCTGCCTCACAGGAGAAGCTCCACAAGACGCCCCTTTCTCTTCTGGCTTCCTGAAACACTGACTCCCCCCGGTCTAGTCCCTTCCCATCACCACTCCCCACTACATCACTCTTGCCCACCTGCCCTTGTTGACTTTCCACCCTTCCAGACTGGTCCTAGCCCTGCCTCCTTCCCCACCACCCCCCTTCCTTCCCAGTCTCCAGCCTTGCCTCCTTCGCCAGCATCCTGCTCTCCGACAGGGAGACAGAACAGGGAGCTGCATGCTGAACGAGGACAGCAGAGAGAGGAGGAGTGGACGTGATCATTTAAATCAAAGAACAACACTTAAAAACTCTACGACCACATCAAGAAACATAAAAATCACCCCAAGTGGTCAAAAACGAGCATGAGGTATTGATGACCACTGTGATTTCCCAGGAAATTCAGAAAAACATTATGAAAACATCTCCCAGAGCTGGGATTCCCTCCAGCTGAGTGCCTTCTATAACCTGCGATAAATTATCCCATTATGGGAAAAAAAACACCCAGGCAATGGTCAGCTGGAAATGCCTGTCC
>NW_010245684.1:6898-7378 GCF_000690775.1 Eurypyga helias
GCAGCGAGCTCGGCCGCTCGCCTGCCTCCCCTGCTCAAGGAGCTTCTCCAGAGTTGGGGCTGGAAGTCAGGACTCCATGTGCTCCGAGTTTGCCCTCCTCCCTGGGTTTGTCCTGTTGGTTATCACCACTTTGTGGGCCTTCACCCTGCGGGAGAGCCAGCACGCTGCCGCGGGCAGGAGGGTAGCGGTGGGAAAGCGCCCGCGGAGGTGTGAGCATCCCTGTGCTCCTCGAGGCCGTGGTGTGGACTGGGCACGGCAGCACGGAGAGCTGTGCTGGCTCGTGTCAGCTCTGGGGGCCGAGGGGACGGACGGCTTCGGCGAGAGGCACCTCCGCACCCTGCGAAAGGGACGTGGCTGGGTAGATGGCTGTTAATTAGGAGCCATGCACAACGTGAAACCGCCACGAAGAATCACCCTGAAACAAGCAGCCACTCATTTCAGCGTCATGTAAAGGAGTTAAGTAGTTCCCTCGGTTCATTC
>NW_010245684.1:7393-17229 GCF_000690775.1 Eurypyga helias
GAATTGAATCTTTATTGAGGGCTGCTCTGTCTCCGAGTGCACATTGCACTCAGTGAATAATAGACCATTCAGTGACGCATTCCACATTGATCCAAAGCCCAGCTTTCTCTGGGAGTGACCAGAATACAAGCAAAACCCATCTTCAACTTCAGATCAATCCCCACAAGGGATATGGCAGGGAAACAAATGCCAGCCTCTGCTAATTGAATCTTTATTGAGGGCTGCTCTGTCTCCGAGTGCACATTGCACTCAGTGAATAATAGACCATTCAGTGACGCATTCCACATTGATCCAAAGCCCAGCTTTCTCTGGGAGTGACCAGAATACAAGCAAAACCCATCTTCAACTTCAGATCAATCCCCACAAGGGATATGGCAGGGAAACAAATGCCAGCCTCTGCTCCGGGGACCTGTCCTGCGTCTCAGCGTCTCCTAGTTGGAGCTCCAGTGGCAGGAGAGCAGATGCTCTGGGGCAGCCAGGCTAGTTTGAAGCCCAGGCTTCGTCGACAGCTGGACGTACCGCAAGGGTTCGACAAACAAGCAAGCGAACAAGCCTGGGGTGACTCATTTTCTGAATGTCAGAGGAACATAGTGTGATGGCTACAGTATGCACTGGCCAAATCCGCGTTACAGCCCGGCCTGGATGCGGAGATAGTTGGTTTCCCCGTTAGTTTGCCTAAGGAAGGATGCTTGGATAGGTCATGATTCCTTCAGGCACTGAGTCTTGGCAAAGAGACCCAGAACGTCAGAGTGTTTTGAACCCTTCCTACACCAAGGGGCAGTCAGAGGGTCTCCTCTGCTCTTGTCAGGGGGAACGAGTCTCTCCAGGCGGGTGCACGGCGACCGCACGCGGCTTTGGTTGAACGTGCCCATTAACCAACACCTGAGCGCAGCGGTTAAACACACCTACAGCGGAGGTTTGTGACAGTCCCATTGCCTTGACCCAGAGCCATTTGGCGGCATCAGGATGAATTATTTAAGCCCGAAGTGGTTTCTCTCCAGTGCCTTTTTCTGCTTTGCCAACTCCCTTCCCGTGCGACATATGTGAGCGTCACACAAAGGAGGTCCGAGGGGCTGCTTGGCGTCGCCCCGCATCGGCTGGATAGGCAGCAGGAGCTGGAAGAGGGGGCAGAGATGTCCCTTATTCCGAGCATCAGGGCCTCCATGGCAAAGCGGAGGACCAAAAAAAGTCCTGGATGAATGAAGGTTTCTCGCAGCTACTCGCCTTCTCCAGCTAACGACACGGTGCAGGGATTCCCAGTGCGACAAAGGAGGAAGAGACAGATTTTTCCCCCGGTCCCTGCAAGTTAGAGGAGGGCTGGGAGGAAATGGTGACTAAGCATTACACTGCCTCTTCCAGGGTTTTGGTGACAGCTCCTTGCTGACACCCAGGCAACCCTGCGGAGAGAAACAAATTGCCTAACTAAAATACAAGGAGCTGAAGCCGTCGGGCACAGGCCTTAAAGGAAAGAGTTAGGAGGGAGCAGGAACATGAGGGAGGACAGGAAAAGGCAGGATGAGGAGAGAGTGGGAAGAGCCAAGAATTGTGGCTAGCATTAAAAAATGGGGCAGGAAGGGGAAGTAGGGCCAGAGGAAGGGATCAGGGTGGGAATGTCGAGCTAGGGGGCTTTAAAAGTGCTGGGTGAATGAAGACAAGCTGGGTGAAACGGGAGTCTGGAAACTCATGGATATCAGAGTGCTACTGATGCTGAAGCCTTTGTTTCGCTTGATCCCCATGTCCCAGCTCCCCTGATCCTTCCAGCGGTCTCAGGAGCCACAACTGGACCCCCCCCCTCCCTGCCTCCTGGAGAGGGATGGGGAAGCAGAGGCTGTTGTACATGCTCATGGCTCAGCCCCGGGAGCTCAGCCTCCCTGCTGCAGCGCGGACCCAGCCCACGCGTCGGAGATGCAGGATTCTCCTAAAATATAGGTCAGGGGATTGAAGTCCCTTCTGCAGTTTTAAAGGTCTCAGCCCTCCTGACATTCCCTCAGAATGGATGATGCGTTCCCACTTCAGGGATGTCATTCCTTTCACTTGCCAGCTTCCTTTTCTAATGCTAATTCTTCGCTCACCGTTCTCCAGGAGCTGAGATGGAGGCCATACCATCCGATCTACAGGGGGCACGAAGAACTAAGCCGTAGGGATCGAATTCTGAACACGCACGAGACTGAGACCACCAAAAATGAGGCTGTCGGTGTCTGCCCACGGGCTCCCAGAGCCAACATTCCGGCCTCCGGCTTTTACCGCTGAAGGGCAAGAAGGGTACCCCCTGAGTGTGGAGGGAGGAGTCCCTCAGGGATGAAGGCACCAGCGAGAGCGACGCATGTGGAAAGCGCTTTGCGAAGATGATGCCAAGGATGCAAATGGGAAGGAGGGAGTAGCGGCATGACACAGCGAGCACCATCCTCTGCACCAGAAGGGCCTGGCAGGGAAGTAGCGCACGCTCGTGCCACGCCAGCGTGAATCCAAGCATCTATCGGGATGGGGGATGAGGAAGAGGCCGGCGTTGCACAACTTCCGAGCTGACTTTGCATCCCGGGCGGTTGCTGCCGTTTGTTTTCTTCTTCTGCGATAACCGCGCGTCGTTGGCCTGCGCGGTCGGCTGCACAAACGATTTCACGCGCCCGCCCGAGCTGCGCTTTGTTGTGTTTTGTTTAAATATGCGAAATTGTATGCAACTCCACGTGACGTCTTATGCAAATCGCTTCTTGTGTTACTGTGCCTATTTGAAATTAATTTGAGTATGATCACAACTCTGACTCCGAAGCCATTGTTTAGACTGAGCACTCGCCCAGCTCCCCTCATCCTTCCAGTTATCTCCGGAGCGGCAGCCTGAGCCTCCCCCGCCTGCCTCAGCCTTGATCCAGAGGCGACGTGCTCTGGAGGTGATGCGGCTTAGATGAAGGTCACGTCCCAGGCCTCTGCTGAGTTTGTCGGAGAGCGCGTATTTAACGGGGAAGCTGGAACACCAAGCTCGTGCCCCAGAAGGATCTGCGGACGTGCACTCATGGGGAGTGATTTTTAATCCCTGCAGAGCCAGGCTAGACTCTGGACAGTGACGCGTCATCCAGAGGTTCAATAGCTCCCTGAAATGTCCAAAGGCACCTTAGAAACAAGCGCTGGCGTTACAGCGTCAGGAATTGAAGCTGCTTTCTGGAGGCTCTTCTGTCGAAAGGATCTGCCCTTTGTGGCGGTGGATCTGCAGACACACGCAAATGCTCTTAAAAAGATCAAATTCCATTGAAAACATCTACTGAGGAGACCAGCCACGACACAGGCAGCGATGCAATACCCACACTGATCTCTGAACACACCCAAGCCATTTCAGCGACATTCTTCATGCTAATTCTCCCTTTTCTCTTCTGCCTGGTTATGAGTCAGCAGCTAGGCTTGAAACCCCTAGCCTTCATCACGGAGGAAGACGTAGACATCACTCCAGCAATGCCTTAATCTCCTCTTAAAAACCAGAAAGGAGACAGTCAATCACCGCGTGAGCTGCAACTCCCATTTTATCCCCGGCTTGTGCAGCCCACGGTGACCTGGCAGGGAAGACTTCCGTGGATGGATTTCTGCTTTGGGCAGCTGGGTGCAGACGGGTGCCCGGAGGCAGGGGATGCTGGAAGCTGTGTGCCGTGCCCCGGGGCTGCTGGTGTCCAGGGCTGGTGGCGGGTGGGAGTGAAGCAGGAGGTGCCCCAGGGCAGACGCTGCTGCCGGTTTAGGGTAGCACCCAGCCTGCAGCTGCCCTGGCAGAGCTGCTGCCATCTTTCCCCTCCACAGCTGCTCCCGAGGCATCCCCTTGTGCCGTCCCCTTTCGCTGTCTGGTGTCAAGCTGGTGTCACCCAACCGCCTGCCCTCTCTGGGAAAGGGGCGAACGACGGGCCCTGCCTGGCCCAGGCTGGGTGCTAAGCCCCGGTTCATGCAGACAAGTGAAGACAGCGGCCTCCAACCCCTCAGGGCCCAGCTCCCCTCGGCTGCGGTGCGGAGCAGCCCTCTTCTGCCCATCAGAAGTCCCCTCAGATCTGCCAGACGCCCGGCTGTCCCCCCAGGCAATTGGTCCTGGGGCTGCCTGTCACATGCTATCCCCTCCAATTCCTGTGCTGGCCTTCAACGCGCCGGAGGCGGCCAGGATGCCCACCCTGCGCTGCCTGGGTGATTACAGCCCTATAGCACTGTCGGCAGCGTCCCTGGGACACCGACCCCGCAGTTCCCAACAGCCAGCGCCGTTTCCAGGTGAGCCGCGGGCACCCGGCTTGGCTTACGCTGCACTGGGAGCGAAGTCGTTAGGAAAATATCCGGCGGTTGCATAGGCAGAGGGGAATGACAGGGAGCTCCGGGCCTGTGGCAGCCAGCCCCATCGCCCGCTCTTGCTCAGAGACATCCAGTCCCGGAATGAGTTCCGCCTCTGGCCTCACTGTTGATGTCGGAAGGCTTTTCCAGATCCTTGCACTGGCAGGTGGGAAGCTCCTTCTGATTTCCAACCCCGGCGTACCCATGGCCCATGTGATAATTCATTCTTGTGCCAGCATCGTCCTCGGGCTTGAATTCAATGTCAAACCCCTTTGTTAACACAGAGTTAATGTTGCTTGGTGATAGCTCATTCCTTCCCGGAACATTATGTTCATCAAAACGCAAACTTGTGGAAAAACAGGACATTTAGAGTTAAAGTACATGCCAGGCAACCTTACTTCTGCTCCTTCTGAGCTGGCAGCTGCCAGAGGGACTGCCAGCCCTCCGTCTGCATTCACTGCGTCAAGTCGAAAGCATTCTGCCATGAGCAGAGGGAGCGTTACCTGGGACGTGTCGCGGGACTATGAGCACCGGAGGGGATGAGCGAGGAGGGGAGAGCCAGTCCTTTTGGGAGCAGGCAGGGGGGACGTGCCTGACTCCCACCCCTGTGACGAAAGGCAAAGCGTTTCCGCCCGTGGAATACCCAGGCCCTTTCAGCGCAGCGCTTTCAAGGACGGAAGGACACGATAACGTGATTACGATGTCCTGGGGTAAAGATTTCACCAGGCACAACCTCCTCTGCAATGACACAGAGAGGAAAAACTTTCTGGCAGGGGCAAGCTCAGAAAACCGCAGCCACGTGGCACCAGTCCTCTGGGAAGAACACCACCGCTGTTCCCCGAGCACACCCCGACCCGCAGCGCTGCAAAGGCACCGGCGTGGGGGAGAGCCGCCTCCGGCAGCGAGTTTAGCCAGCCCAGCAGATTCGGCTGTACCACAGCTGGGGACGACTCCCGTGACGCCTGGCAGAGCAAGCTGCTGGCTCTCGGGGGCGGCTTGGCCGCGGAGGCTGCCGTGTCTACGGTGAAGGATGCTAGGAGGTTGCCGGGAGCTTCAGCCCCATCCTGGGCTCTCCACATGAAGAGCGGGGAATTCAGGCCAGGTTTGCCAGCAGGGCCACAGAGATGCACAGCGTACAAAGCGCCGGGGACGAAAATGTTGGCAGTTTTAACTCATGATGGTTGCAGAAGCCTCAAGCACAGAAGCAAAGAGTGGCCAGAGGGACTCCCTACCCACACCCCTCCCCAATTATCCGTGCTGCTGCCATTTCCAGCTCATCTTCCTCACTGCATTAAACCGTTAGTGCTTTAGAAACTCTTAATGTTTTAAAAGGGTTTCTCGCAGTCTTTGCTGCTGGGTACGTGTTTCCTAAGCAGTGCCTTCCGGGAGGTTCAGTATAAAGTGCACCCACAAATCAGGTCCTGCCCTAGACAAGCTGCTCAGCATCCTTCTGTCCATCCAGGATTTATGCTGGGCTCCTGATTTCCAGCAGTTTTGGGGTGTCAAGCAGCATTTCTTAAATTTATCGCCTACTTTCCATCGTTTTTTTTCCATGGGGATTGTGTGCAGGACCTGCCCTCTGCCTAGAATGGGCCCCCTGCTGACCCATAGAATCATAGAATGGTTTGGGTTGGAAGGGACCTTAAAGCCCATCCAGTTCCAACCCTCCTGCCATGGGCAGGGACACCTTCCACTAGACCAGGTTGCTCCAAGCTACATCCAGCCTGGCCTTGAACACTTCCAGGGATGGGGCATCCACAGCTTCTCTGGGCAACCTGTTCCAGTGTCTCCCCACCCTCTCTGGGAAGAATTTCTTCCTGAGAAGAAATTCTTCCAGAAGGGCAGCTGGCAATGCCTGCCATGGCAAGCACATCCAGGTGATGGGAGCTGGTCTGGGGGAAGGTGGAACCGTCAGCTGGCAGGCCTGGAGGACTTCCACTCCAGAAAAAGGAGCAAGGGAGTAAGCATGGAACGATTTCTCAGGTGGCAGCTGCTCCCCAGACAGAGCCAAAGGCTTCTGTGACAGACGCTCACTCTGCCTGCGAGGCTGGAGGAAACAAAGACCCAGGTGACCGCGGTGCTGAGGGAGCCCATGGAAAACACAAGCATCCTTGATAAAATGAGGCCTGGTAGTGATGCAAAAAATTTTCTAGGAACTCTTGAGCACCTAGGTGAGAACTGCCCTGAGGATGTGGAGGTTATCGTGCCAGCTTGCCAGGGAGGAAGAGCTCAGCCAGCCGAGTGGGAAGGAGGCACTTGAACCCACAGAGTGGTACCTGCTGCAGCTCCGGACTCACTGATCCTCACCCAGGGACTTGCTGCTTCCCATGAGGGGTTGGGCAGGAAACGTGTGCCCCAAGGTCCTACATCCCTCTGTCAGCTTCTGGATTCCCTAAAGCCATATTTAGAGATGCTTCTACCTGGAGAAACAGTAAATAATCCAGGAGTTCGGCTTTTGTGTGCTCAGCTTGAATAGTGGAAAAGCACCCAGAAACCAGACTGCACTGTGGAGTGTGAGGAACATAAAGACAGAGCGTAGAAAATGAGAAAAGGACAGTGCTCTGTCAAATAGACAGAACATGCTCATAGATACAGGCAGCTGGGCCTGATTGCCTCCCAAACGGAACCACCACATCAAATCCTGATGGGAGGCACCCACAAGTGCTGAGGGAGCTGGCAGATGTCATTGCGAGGCCACTCTCAATAATCCTAGGTTGATCGTAGTGACTGGGAGAAGTACCTGGAGACTGGAGGGAAGAAAACATCCCACTTTAAGAAGGGCAAGAAGGAGGATCTGGGGAAACACAGTCCAGTCAGTCTCATCTTAATCTCTCGGAAGCTAATCCTGGAAACCATTTTCAGGCACATTGGTGACAAGAAAATCATCAGGAACAGCCAGCACGGATTCATCAAGGGGAAGCCATGCTTGACCAACTTGATAACCTTCTGCGATGAAATGACTGGCCTGGCAGACAAGGGGAGAGCTGTGGGTATTGCTTACCTCAACTTCAACGGGGTCTTGACGCTGCCAAGATCCTGACAGCCAAGCTGTTGATGCATGGGCAGGATAAGCAGACGGCGAGGTGGGCTGAAACCTGGCTGAGCGGCTGGGCCCAGAGGGTGGTGATCAGTGGTGCAAAGTCTAGTTGGGGACCAGTACCTTGTACTGACCCCCTGTAACCCAGCGGGTTCAACATCTTCGTTAATGCCGTGGCTGACGGGGCAGAGCGTGCGCTCAACAAGTTTGCTGATGACACCAAACTGGGAGAAGCAGCAGATATGCCAGAGGGTTGTGCTGCCATCCAGAGGGACCTCAACAGGCTGGTCAAACGAGCTGACGGGAACCTCATGCAATTCAACAACGAGAAGTGCAGAGTCCTGCACCTGGGGAGGAACATCCCCATGCACCAATACGTGCCGGGGGGCCACCTGGCTGGAAAGCAGCTTGGCGGAAAAGGACCTGGAGGTCCTGGTGGACACCACGTTGAATGTGAGACAGAGATGCGCCCTTTCCACTAGGAAAGCGAAAGGCATCTGGGATGCATTAGACAAAGCATTGCCAGCAGGACAAGGGAGGTGATCCTTCCCCTCTCCTCAGTGCTGGTGAGGCCATACCTGGCGTGCTGTGTCCAGTTTTGGGCTCCCCAGTACGACAGAGACAGGAACATACTGGAATGTTGTTCAGTCCAATGAAGAGCTGCTAAGATGATAAGGGGCTGGAGCATCTCTCCTGTGAGGAAAGGCTGAGAGAGCTGGGACTGTTCAGCCTGGAGCACAGGGGGCTCAGGGGGATCTTACCAATGTGTATAAACACCTGGAGGGAGGGTGCAAAGAGGAGGGAGCCAGGCTCTTTTCAGTGGTGCCCTGTGACAGAACCAGAGGTGACGGGCACAAGCTGAAACACAGGAAGCTCCATCGGAACACCAGGAAGCCCTTTTTTACTGTGAGGGTGACCGAGCACTGGTGCAGGTTCCCCAGAGAGGTTGTGCAGTCTCCCTCCCTGGAGATACTCAAAAGCCACCTGGACATGGCCTTGGGCAACAGGCTGTGGGTGACCTTGCTTGAGCAGGGGGGGTGGATCAGATGACCTCCAGAGGTGACTTCCAACCTCAGCTGCTCTGTGATTCTGTGAAACTACCTCCTGGGAATGGTCCCTGAATTGTGCCACCCCCAGCAGTGCCTGGGCTTTGTCTCAGACAGTGGCAGGGGTAGCTGGATTGGGCTAAAACTGCACTAGCGGTGTATGGAATGGGTGGTTGCAGGTCCCCATTCAGCCCCGGGGCTGTGCACTCTGCAGCACAGATACACCCAGGGCTCCTGGGAGACCACCTCAGGAGGCGGCAGGCTGATGCCATTGGCAGTTGTACCTTCTTGCAACAAGGGCAGGGTGACTTCCCCATCCCAGGTGCAGGAGGAATGAGGGAAGGATGGTGCTGGTACAGGGAAGAAGGATATAGTGTCGGGGAAACTGTCTAACTTGCTTTGCTTCTCATCAAACTGTCCCCTCCCGCCGTACGCCTTGCCTGTCGGGGAAAAGGAAGTGTCCAGGTATGTGGTACGGGTTGAGAAGCTCACAAGATGTGCTGTGAGTAGGTAACACTACTGCTGCTGAGCGTGACTTTTGGGAACGACAGCAGGAGCAGGACGATGAAGTAATCCTAGGAGATAAGCTGTCCGCAGTACACTGAGAGGAAGCAAGGCAGCTGGTGAGTTTCCCCTGATGCTGCTGTAAACGCATCTGAAAAATGACTTCCCTGAACATGATGTTTACCTGAAACTTGGGACACCTGCCCAAAGGGATCTGCTCCAGACGCTGGGAAAGCTCTGGGATATGATAAAGGAGAAAGAGCTGCCGAAACCTGAAAAGCTGCCCAGAGTGACATATAGCCCAAGCTTGTTATTCCGAAAAATTCTGTTACTCCAAAAAACCTCTCCGTGTGTCTCAATCTGTAACGAATTCCAGAGGGGTTCACCGTGCACAGACTAGATGCATCCCTGATGTTCTGACTGTTAAAACACTTGTAGCAGGTCATCCTTCCAGGCTTTTGGGGCTTACCCAAGGGGCTCCTGGCAGAGCCCGTTATCCCCAGGACCCCAGCAGCAGACTACTTGTCTGGCACTGCATCTCATCTTGGCTGGATTCACCTCCTGCCCCTTCAGCTTGCCACAGGCCCTTTATCCCTGTCCGGCAGCAGCTGCACGTATGAACTAGCTTCCCCTCCAACGTGTGCTTCAACCCTCTCCAACGTCAATTCATCAGGAAGATCACGTCAAGCCCATCTAACCTCGCTGTCTGACGGGGTAACTGGCCTAGCAGACCGGGGGCGATGCGGCAGATGTGATACGTCTTGACTTCAAGGCTTTTGATACAGCGGAAGGCATGAAGCTCTCATAAACAAGCTATGAGGAAAAAAAAAAAAAAGCCCAAACACAGTGGGAATTGTCAAAAGGTGCACACAATTGCCCAAAAGTATATGCAGCTGGTTGGGGGAGGTTGCCCTGTCAGAGTGGAACGGTCCTTTCCAACGGGGCCGGTAACGCTTTCATCG
>NW_010245684.1:17303-23146 GCF_000690775.1 Eurypyga helias
ACTAGATTGGCCAAAGGAGCGCTGCCACTGGAGGCTGTTTGCGAGCAGGTTCAACACGTATCTGTCAGGGATGAGTTGGGCTTGCTTAATCTCGTTACTGGGTCAGAAGGATGAATTAGATGATCGCCCGAGGTCTCGTCCCAATTTCATTTCCCCCAATTAAATTAAATAAACCTCAGAAATCATCGGCAGAAGCAAGCTGTACGCGCTGTCACCCCCCACACACACACTCCCAAGTCAGGCGTTAGACCAGCACTGACCCTGTCCAGGTACAAACCAGGTTGGGGACCTACCACTCGTCCCCCCTGATGCTGAAAACCAGCACGACAAAACCCTTTCGGCTCTGCTGTCTGCACGGGCGTGCGCCGCTTTCGCCATATTTCTTCGAAGAACTGAGCCTTTTCTGAGACACTGGGTTTGAAACACCCTTCCTCGGAGGGCTTGTGGGAGCGGGCGTTATGCAGGAGAAACACCGAGCAGTCGCTTGCAGTGGGAACACAAGATTTGGGACCCATCTCTTACCCTTTAAGGAAAAACTCTTTTTTTTGGGAAAATGTGGGCTTGAGGGCCTGCGTTCGGCACCTCTTTTCTTAGAATGCTGTGCTTGTCGTGCTAACCTGCTCTGCCTGCCAAGGAAACACGGCGAATTGCAGGGAGAGGTAAATCTGTGCAGCCCTAAAAAGCGCCAAACCCTGAGGAGAAAAGGGACTGCCCGACTCAATCATGGCTGAGCTCCTTCCCTTCTGTAACGCCTCATTCCCCTATATAAAATGGATTTATAGAGGCAAGTTTGCTCATTTCAGCCTTTTGCTAAGCTGAAGAAGCCAATCCCTCTCCCCACCCGCTCACACGGAGAAGGGGGGGAGGCACGGAGACAGATTCTGCTACGCCGGCTCCCCCCCACTGCTGCCAGCCCTGAGCCCACTTCCGAACATGGGTGACAAATTGCAGCGGACATCCTAAATAAGATTAACGTAATGATCTCTTTAAGGCTGTTTTCTTGGTGATCACGTCACAGCGGAGCATCCTAATCGCAATGATGAATGCACCCAGATCTGTCTTCCCTTCTGTCATTTCTAACCAGTGCATCTCTGTGTGTAAGACATCCCCGTTAGCAGGAGCGGAGCGCGGGACCTCACATTTCTCCGCTCCAGACTGTGAGTAATTCTTCTAAATGCGTTTCATCAGCAAACTTCCTTTTTGTGCTGCTTTTTTTTTTTGCTGAGCTAGAGCCATTACTGCCAGCAGAACTATTCCCAAGGCCAGTAACATTCCTCCGTGGTGGCAGTTCCCTTTTGACTCCGCACGTCACCTGCCTTTCCCTGGCATTTTACCCACCTAAAATTCTCCTACTAACCCCTTTCACTTCATCTTATCTAGCTGCCTTCCAGCCTTTACTGTACCAAAGGCCCGACTGAAATCCAGCTAGATTAGATTTACCAATTCTCTTTTTTTTTTTCATCCAGGTAAGGGAAAGGAGGCAAAGAAAAGGATCAAGTTAAGGGCACACGGTGCTTTTGTTGATAAACCCATCCCGTATATGATCCCATTTCCCACTTACTGCTGCAGCTTTAATTTTGTTTTCCTTGTGTAATTTGTTCTTAACCTTACGCTCTGTCGAGACTAGACTAATGGGTTTGCAGCTGCCCGGAGTACTTTTGTTTTCTCTCTTCCTGAAATACAGCTCCCTTTCTCCAGCCCTGGCATGCTTACCCTGAAGTTGATGGATATGCTGCAAATCTTTGTTCCCAAAACCGCAGTTTCCTCAGCCGGTTTTGGAAAAAAAAAAAACAACCCAACCCCACAAATACAGAGGTGAGCTGGTGAGCTCGTCTTGCGATAAAGCTGCTCGGGTTTTGCTTCTGCCTTAATACAATAATTTACTGTTTTCCACCTCCCACCTTTTCCAGCATCATCCTTCTTACTGATAGGAGGCAGCTGTAAAGACCCAGAGGTGCTTCAGCAGCACTGGGATGAGCTCCGGGGGGGGCATGAGAAGCGCACCAGCCAAGCACCCACCGCTATGGGTGCTGGCGAAGCGACTGTCGGACATCTGAACGAGCACAGGGATCCCCTGAAGCTCGTTACAGATTCCCTGACTGCAGAAAAACACGCAGACACCTAAACCAAGAGCGTGAAGGAGTCCTTAAAGTTTCTCTTCTTCTGAAGAGGTGAAGGTCGTGGTGGCGGAAAAAACCTCCCAGACCCTGCGATAAGAGTTTTCAGTGGCATTTTGGTGACTGCTGCTGTCGAGGAGAACACGGATGCCACAGCTTAGGGAGTCACCCCCAAACCAAACCGGGGTGTTAGGCCATTCCCCTGTGCTTGGAACAGGAGTAAGATGGGTCGAGTAGAGCTGCAGAGGGTGGCAACATAGGTCCACAGCAGAGCAGCAGCACAAAATCATGGATCCACAGAAAAAATTGGGTGGGAAGGGACCTCCAGAAGTTTCTAGTCCAATCCCCTGCTCGCAGCAGGGTAAATTCAGAGCTAGACCAGGTTGCTCATGGCCTTTTTCAACTTCTGAGTATCTCCAAGGGCGGCGGATTCCCCAGTCTTTCCAGTCACCTCTTTCACTGCCGAACTGCTCTCAAGGGGAAGAGATTTTCCCTTTCGTATGATCAAAATATCCCTCGTTGCAACTTGTCCTTTCACTGTGCCCCCTTATCAGAGTCTGGCTCCGTCTTCCCTACAGCTTTCCTTTAGGCAGGAGCAGACAGTGATCAGATGCCCCCTCGAACCCAGCTCCCCCAGCCTTCCCCTTGCGCGCTGTGTGCTCCGGCTCTCCACGGTGGGGCCCTTTTGCTGGCCATGCTCCAGTTAGATGTGTCTTGTGCTGAGGAGCCAGCTCTGGGCATCGTCTGGCAGGTGGGGGTCTCACAACCCTCAAATGGGTGGGAGTAATAGTTTCCCTTCATCGGTCGGCTACACTTGGGCTCACGCAGCCTAAGCCGCAGGGATCCTGCGTTGCTCGAAGGGCTGGCTGCTGAATCACGTTCAGAACGCTCCGTGAGAGTTTCTGCGGCGATCTAATAAAACCCGTTTTTGTGTCAGGCTCTCCAGGTTAACACCGCGGAGAAGCTGTCCCCCCACCGGAACGGGTTCTGCCGGTGCACGCGTGGCGCGCTTTGGCCGCGACCGCGCCGGAGAGAGCCCCTTCAGGCGCTTCTGATGCGGCTGGGCTGAAGGTCCTCAGGCACAGCCCCTCTGGCCGCCGTGACACATCCCGTGATACCTTTCTTCCTTCCAAATTACGGGATTTGTATTCGCGGCACATCGGCCAGGAGGTTCGGTTACTAATTACCCTCACTACAGCGGCCAAACGAACTCGGTCCGTCGCTAAGCTGGATCAATCCCGCGTTACCACGTTCCTGCCCAACAGGGACCCCCACACCCTCCCAGTTCCAGAGCAACCTGCTTATTCAGTGACCAAGCAGCGGAGGGTTGTCATACACGCTTCCGATTCCAAAGGGTATCCCAGGTGGGCGTTTTCCGCCCCTCACCGCCACTAAAACGCAATGATTCGGGCAAGCAGGCGCTTGCCCCACACCTCCCCGTTACCATGCGTTTCTCCAGCCTTCAACACCACTAACCAGAGAAGTTACCAAGCAGGGGAAGACGCAATTTATTTCCACGCAGCTGAAAAAAAAAAAAAAATAAAAAGCCAGGGATGACGTGACGAAATGCTCTCTGCTGTGTGCAGCCAGGGGATTTAATCAGCCGATTGCCAAAGAGATGTCAGTTCCCTGGAAGGGTGAGGACAACACGCCTTGCTGAGAAATCTACTCACAAGGTTAAAACACCCGCTTCAGGATAAACCAAATATTGTCCCACGAGCAGATGAAAATTTAGGCAAGGACCAACAGCCTCCATCCCTCAAAATGCGTTTTGCTGCATCATCACACTTTCCAAGCCCGTTTGTCCATCTCTGCCTACCACCCAGGGACCCCTCCCAACAAATTCAGGTACCACCGGAGGTAACTTCCTGAACGCCAGGTCTACCAGCCCTGGACACCAGCCAAGCAGGTCCCCACGACGCAAAGCACCACCGATATTAGTGGGATGGCCACTGCGAAGGGCACGGTTGGCACACAGAAAAGCAGGGAAAAGGTGTTCAAGCACAGAGCACACAGCGGCCACGCGAGCGGATGGTCGGTAGCCATTGGTGAAGGTTCAGGGGTGGGTGCCTTGTGTTAGGGTGGCAAGGAAGGAGGGAGAGAAGGAAATCAGGTGAGCTGAAAACAAAGAGAAGAGCTGAGTTGGGAACGTGACAATCAGATGTAACTGTGGAGGAGGTAACAAGGATGGGAGATGGAGCAGGCAGCAAGCGTGGAGGTGTGTGTTTGCCACCCTCCTGGGTCAAATCTGTGTAGGTGAGCTTGTTACAAAGGTTGTGAGAGAGCAACTGCCACCGTAACTTTGGGCTCAGCTGGCTTTCTCACACTTTTTCTTTTCTGAGCTTGCCAGAAGCTGGTGCCCTCAGCGGGAGGTGGGCACTCGGCTGTGCTACTTGCACGCTTTAGCTCCCAGGAGGGAGGGCCCACTAACCTCCACCTACCACCACCTCCAGTTACCCCCTGCAGTCGCTTTGACGTTGCTGCTAGCTTAATTTTCTTGCTGCACAACTGTAAACCTCTCTCAGTCAAGCCCTTTCAAGCTACCAGCCTGGGCTGACAGTGCCACTGGGCGAATCCCACGGCTGGGGCCACCACTCCTGACGCAGCTCTGAGCCCTGAGATGGCATGTTCCAAATGACAAGAAGTTATATAGATAGAGACTGTACCAAAGCTGCATTTTCTAAAGAAATGAGCTGGTCTGGAAGCACCCAGTGCGCCCAGGGGTCTCCGCTACAGGCATGATGCTACTTGCCCAGGGGGCAGCGCTCAGCCACGCTCTCACAACCACGGGATAAGGATGGCACCGCTTCACCCCGCCGTTGCCCGCACCGCTCCTCCCGCCCCCAGCATCAGCGATCATTTGCTGGCTGCTAAGTGCCGCGCTCCTCAGCTGAGCCCAGCTGGCAGATGTTACGAAATGCCAGGAGCCCTAAGCACCTACGTGCGGGATACCAGCACACCTCACCGGCGAGGAACCCGCGGTGGCGGCCCGAATGCTCTTCCTTGGCGCGGGGAAGGAGCAAGGGCAGGCGGGATAAGCAAAGGGGGGTGACAGGGAGCTGGGAAAGAGGGTGAAGAGATCAGCTGTACTCTCCAGAGACGCACACCCCTATTTCTCTGACTTTGACTCCTCCTAAGGAAAGGAGATAAGAGAAATCAAGTGCCTGTGGCAGATGTTAGTCACGCTGCCTCACGTGCTACTGAAGGGTGCTCAGCAGCGCAGGGTGGGAGGGGGAGCAGAAAACTCTAGGCACGGTAAGGAAAAATTAACCACTTTGTCCCACCCCTCAGCTGGCAATTACAACTTTCCCTTGTCCAGTGTAGGGCGTTTTGACAAGCTCTCCCTGTCACCACGCCTAGGCCAGCCCTCCTCTTGGAGGAAACTGGTCTGATTTCTTTCTAGGCAGCACGCAGAGGGGAAGGAGGAGAGCTACAGGGGGGCTCTGGGGCAAAGCAGAGGGGAAAGAGACGTCGGTGCCAGGCCAGAGTTCCTCTTCAAGGCGTAGGATTAAATACATCTGCCGCGTTGCAGAATGAGGAGAGAAATGTCACCTTCAGAGGTGATCTGACAATCACAAAAATAAATTACATAGAGGGGGGAAGAGATGAGCATTTGTGAATATTCATGAGCAAGTCAAAACCCCCAAATTAACAAGGAAATTAATTTCCAAACTGATTAGGCTGCCAACTCCCTTTATTTAAATAAATCAACAATTGCCTTCATGT